>NW_027445667.1:0-150000 GCF_035582795.1 Mycteria americana
GACATTCGCGCTCTGCTAAAGCATTGCTTCGTAATGGGGCAACAATCTGTATCTCTCTGTGGCAGAGCCCGGCTGCCAAATTGGAAACGTCCAGAGATTGCGCCCACAGGAAAGCTGCCAGCACTGAAAGCTCTAGCTGGTTTTCACTGTCCCTTGGAACTGCATTCGCTGCCACACAGACATTCGCGCTCTGCTAAAGCATTGCTTCCTAATGGGGCAACACTCTGTATCTCTCTCTGGCAGAGCCCGGCTGCCAAATTGGAAACGTCCAGAGATTGCGCCCACAGGAAAGCTGCCAGCACTGAAAGCTCTAGCTGGTTTTCACTGTCCCTTGGAACTGCATTCGCTGCCACACAGACATTCGCGCTCTGCTAAAGCATTGCTTCGTAATGGGGCAACACTCTGTATCTCTCTCTGGCAGAGCCCGGCTGCCAAATTGGAAACATCCAGAGATTGCGCCCACAGGAAAGCTGCCAGCACTGAAAGCTCTAGCTGGTTTTCACTGTCCCTTGGAACTGCATTCGCTGCCACACAGACATTCGCGCTCTGCTAAAGCATTGCTTCCTAATGGGGCAACACTCTGTATCTCTCTCTGGCAGAGCCCAGCTGCCAAATTGGAAACGTCCAGAGATTGCGCCCACAGGAAAGCTGCCAGCACTGAAAGCTCTAGCTGGTTTTCACTGTCCCTTGGAACTGCATTCGCTGCCACACAGACATTCGCGCTCTGCTAAAGCATTGCTTCGTAATGGGGCAATACTCTGTACCTCTCTCTGGCAGAGCCCGGCTGCCAAATTGGAAACGTCCAGAGATTGCGCCCACAGGAAAGCTGCCAGCACTGAAAGCTCTACCTGGTTTTCACTGTCCCTTGGAACTGCATTCGCTGCCACACAGACATTCGCGCTCTGCTAAAGCATTGCTTCCTAATGGGGCAACACTCTGTATCTCTCTCTGGCAGAGCCCGGCTGCCAAATTGGAAACGTCCAGAGATTGCGCCCACAGGAAAGCTGCCAGCACTGAAAGCTCTAGCTGGTTTTCACTGTCCCTTGGAACTGCATTCGCTGCCACACAGACATTTGCGCTCTGCTAAAGCATTGCTTTGTAATGGGGCAACACTCTGTATCTCGCTCTGGCAGAGCCCGGCTGCCAAATTGGAAACATCCAGAGATTGCGCCCACAGGAAAGCTGCCAGCACTGAAAGCTCTAGCTGGTTTTCACTGTCCCTTGGAACTGCATTCGCTGCCACACAGACATTCGCGCTCTGCTAAAGCATTGCTTCCTAATGGGGCAACACTCTGTATCTCTCTCTGGCAGAGCCCAGCTGCCAAATTGGAAACGTCCAGAGATTGCGCCCACAGGAAAGCTGCCAGCACTGAAAGCTCTAGCTGGTTTTCACTGTCCCTTGGAACTGCATTCGCTGCCACACAGACATTCGCGCTCTGCTAAAGCATTGCTTCCTAATGGGGCAACACTCTGTATCTCTCTCTGGCAGAGCCCGGCTGCCAAATTGGAAACGTCCAGACATTGCGCCCACAGGAAAGCTGCCAGCACTGAAAGCTCTAGCTGGTTTTCACTGTCCCTTGGAACTGCATTCGCTGCCACACAGACATTCGCGCTCTGCTAAAGCATTGCTTCGTAATGGGGCAACAACCTGTATCTCTCTCTGGCAGAGCCCGGCTGCCAAATTGGAAACGTCCAGAGATTGCGCCCACAGGAAAGCTGCCAGCACTGAAAGCTCTAGCTGGTTTTCACTGTCCCTTGGAACTGCATTCGCTGCCACACAGACATTCGCGCTCTGCTAAAGCATTGCTTCGTAATGGGGCAACACTCTCTATCTCTCTCTGGCAGAGCCCGGCTGCCAAATTGGAAACATCCAGAGATTGCGCCCACAGGAAAGCTGCCAGCACTGAAAGCTCTAGCTGGTTTTCACTGTCCCTTGGAACTGCATTCGCTGCCACACAGACATTCGTGCTCTGCTAAAGCATTGCTTCCTAATGGGGCAACACTCTGTATCTCTCTCTGGCAGAGCCCAGCTGCCAAATGGGAAACGTGCAGAGATTGCGCCCACAGGAAAGCTGCCAGCACTCAAAGCTCTAGCTGGTTTTCACTGTCCCTTGGAACTGCATTCGCTGCCACACAGACATTCGCGCTCTGCTAAAGCATTGCTTCGTAATGGGGCAACACTCTGTATCTCTCTCTGGCAGAGCCCGGCTGCCAAATTGGAAACGTCCAGAGATTGCACCGACAGGAAAGCTGCCAGCACTGAAAGCTCTAGCTGGTTTTCACTGTCCCTTGGAACTGCATTCGCTGCCACACAGACATTCGCGCTCTGCTAAAGCATTGCTTCCTAATGGGGCAACACTCTGTATCTCTCTCTGGCAGAGCCCGGCTGCCAAATTGGAAACGTCCAGAGATTGCGCCCACAGGAAAGCTGCCAGCACTGAAAGCTCTAGCTGGTTTTCACTGTCCCTTGGAACTGCATTCGCTGCCACACAGACATTCGCGCTCTGCTAAAGCATTGCTTCCTAATGGGGCAACACTCTGTATCTCTCTCTGGCAGAGCCCAGCTGCCAAATGGGAAACGTGCAGAGATTGCGCCCACAGGAAAGCTGCCAGCACTGAAAGCTCTAGCTGGTTTTCACTGTCCCTTGGAACTGCATTCGCTGCCACACAGACATTCGCGCTCTGCTAAAGCATTGCTTCGTAATGGGGCAACACTCTGTATCTCTCTCTGGCAGAGCCCGGCTGCCAAATTGGAAACGTCCAGAGATTGCGCCCACAGGAAAGCTGCCAGCACTGAAAGCTCTAGCTGGTTTTCACTGTCCCTTGGAACTGCATTCGCTGCCACACAGACATTCGCGCTCTGCTAAAGCATTGCTTCCTAATGGGGCAACACTCTGCATCTCTCTCTGGCAGAGCCCGGCTGCCAAATTGGAAACGTCCAGAGATTGCGCCCACAGGAAAGCTGCCAGCACTGAAAGCTCTAGCTGGTTTTCACTGTCCCTTGGAACTGCATTCGCTGCCACACAGACATTCGCGCTCTGCTAAAGCATTGCTTCGTAATGGGGCAACACTCTGTATCTCTCTCTGGCAGAGCCCGGCTGCCAAATTGGAAACATCCAGAGATTGCGCCCACAGGAAAGCTGCCAGCACTGAAAGCTCTAGCTGGTTTTCACTGTCCCTTGGAACTGCATTCGCTGCCACACAGACATTCGCGCTCTGCTAAAGCATTGCTTCGTAATGGGGCAACAATCTGTATCTCTCTGTGGCAGAGCCCGGCTGCCAAATTGGAAACGTCCAGAGATTGCGCCCACAGGAAAGCTGCCAGCACTGAAAGCTCTAGCTGGTTTTCACTGTCCCTTGGAACTGCATTCGCTGCCACACAGACATTCGCGCTCTGCTAAAGCATTGCTTCCTAATGGGGCAACACTCTGTATCTCTCTCTGGCAGAGCCCGGCTGCCAAATTGGAAACGTCCAGAGATTGCGCCCACAGGAAAGCTGCCAGCACTGAAAGCTCTAGCTGGTTTTCACTGTCCCTTGGAACTGCATTCGCTGCCACACAGACATTCGCGCTCTGCTAAAGCATTGCTTCGTAATGGGGCAACACTCTGTATCTCTCTCTGGCAGAGCCCGGCTGCCAAATTGGAAACATCCAGAGATTGCGCCCACAGGAAAGCTGCCAGCACTGAAAGCTCTAGCTGGTTTTCACTGTCCCTTGGAACTGCATTCGCTGCCACACAGACATTCGCGCTCTGCTAAAGCATTGCTTCCTAATGGGGCAACACTCTGTATCTCTCTCTGGCAGAGCCCAGCTGCCAAATTGGAAACGTCCAGAGATTGCGCCCACAGGAAAGCTGCCAGCACTGAAAGCTCTAGCTGGTTTTCACTGTCCCTTGGAACTGCATTCGCTGCCACACAGACATTCGCGCTCTGCTAAAGCATTGCTTCGTAATGGGGCAATACTCTGTACCTCTCTCTGGCAGAGCCCGGCTGCCAAATTGGAAACGTCCAGAGATTGCGCCCACAGGAAAGCTGCCAGCACTGAAAGCTCTAGCTGGTTTTCACTGTCCCTTGGAACTGCATTCGCTGCCACACAGACGTTCGCGCTCTGCTAAAGCATTGCTTCCTAATGGGGCAACACTCTGTATCTCTCTCTGGCAGAGCCCGGCTGCCAAATTGGAAACGTCCAGAGATTGCGCCCACAGGAAAGCTGCCAGCACTGAAAGCTCTAGCTGGTTTTCACTGTCCCTTGGAACTGCATTCGCTGCCACACAGACATTTGCGCTCTGCTAAAGCATTGCTTTGTAATGGGGCAACACTCTGTATCTCTCTCTGGCAGAGCCCGGCTGCCAAATTGGAAACATCCAGAGATTGCGCCCACAGGAAAGCTGCCAGCACTGAAAGCTCTAGCTGGTTTTCACTGTCCCTTGGAACTGCATTCGCTGCCACACAGACATTCGCGCTCTGCTAAAGCATTGCTTCCTAATGGGGCAACACTCTGTATCTCTCTCTGGCAGAGCCCAGCTGCCAAATTGGAAACGTCCAGAGATTGCGCCCACAGGAAAGCTGCCAGCACTGAAAGCTCTAGCTGGTTTTCACTGTCCCTTGGAACTGCATTCACTGCCACACAGACATTCGCGCTCTGCTAAAGCATTGCTTCGTAATGGGGCAACAATCTGTATCTCTCTCTGGCAGAGCCCGGCTGCCAAATTGGAAACGTCCAGAGACTGTGCCCACAGGAAAGCTGCCAGCACTGAAAGCTCTAGCTGGTTTTCACTGTCCCTTGGAACTGCATTCGCTGCCACACAGACATTCGCGCTCTGCTAAAGCATTGCTTCCTAATGGGGCAACACTCTGTATCTCTCTCTGGCAGAGCCCGGCTGCCAAATTGGAAACGTCCAGACATTGCGCCCACAGGAAAGCTGCCAGCACTGAAAGCTCTAGCTGGTTTTCACTGTCCCTTGGAACTGCATTCGCTGCCACACAGACATTCGCGCTCTGCTAAAGCATTGCTTCGTAATGGGGCAACAACCTGTATCTCTCTCTGGCAGAGCCCGGCTGCCAAATTGGAAACGTCCAGAGATTGCGCCCACAGGAAAGCTGCCAGCACTGAAAGCTCTAGCTGGTTTTCACTGTCCCTTGGAACTGCATTCGCTGCCACACAGACATTCGCGCTCTGCTAAAGCATTGCTTCGTAATGGGGCAACACTCTGTATCTCTCTCTGGCAGAGCCCGGCTGCCAAATTGGAAACATCCAGAGATTGCGCCCACAGGAAAGCTGCCAGCACTGAAAGCTCTAGCTGGTTTTCACTGTCCCTTGGAACTGCATTCGCTGCCACACAGACATTCGCGCTCTGCTAAAGCATTGCTTCGTAATGGGGCAACACTCTGTATCTCTCTCTGGCAGAGCCCGGCTGCCAAATTGGAAACATCCAGAGATTGCGCCCACAGGAAAGCTGCCAGCACTGAAAGCTCTAGCTGGTTTTCACTGTCCCTTGGAACTGCATTCGCTGCCACACAGACATTCGCGCTCTGCTAAAGCATTGCTTCGTAATGGGGCAACAATCTGTATCTCTCTGTGGCAGAGCCCGGCTGCCAAATTGGAAACGTCCAGAGATTGCGCCCACAGGAAAGCTGCCAGCACTGAAAGCTCTAGCTGGTTTTCACTGTCCCTTGGAACTGCATTCGCTGCCACACAGACATTCGCGCTCTGCTAAAGCATTGCTTCCTAATGGGGCAACACTCTGTATCTCTCTCTGGCAGAGCCCAGCTGCCAAATTGGAAACGTCCAGAGATTGCGCCCACAGGAAAGCTGCCAGCACTGAAAGCTCTAGCTGGTTTTCACTGTCCCTTGGAACTGCATTCGCTGCCACACAGACATTCGCGCTCTGCTAAAGCATTGCTTCGTAATGGGGCAATACTCTGTACCTCTCTCTGGCAGAGCCCGGCTGCCAAATTGGAAACGTCCAGAGATTGCGCCCACAGGAAAGCTGCCAGCACTGAAAGCTCTAGCTGGTTTTCACTGTCCCTTGGAACTGCATTCGCTGCCACACAGACATTCGCGCTCTGCTAAAGCATTGCTTCCTAATGGGGCAACACTCTGTATCTCTCTCTGGCAGAGCCCGGCTGCCAAATTGGAAACGTCCAGAGATTGCGCCCACAGGAAAGCTGCCAGCACTGAAAGCTCTAGCTGGTTTTCACTGTCCCTTGGAACTGCATTCGCTGCCACACAGACATTTGCGCTCTGCTAAAGCATTGCTTTGTAATGGGGCAACACTCTGTATCTCTCTCTGGCAGAGCCCGGCTGCCAAATTGGAAACATCCAGAGATTGCGCCCACAGGAAAGCTGCCAGCACTGAAAGCTCTAGCTGGTTTTCACTGTCCCTTGGAACTGCATTCGCTGCCACACAGACATTCGCGCTCTGCTAAAGCATTGCTTCCTAATGGGGCAACACTCTGTATCTCTCTCTGGCAGAGCCCAGCTGCCAAATGGGAAACGTGCAGAGATTGCGCCCACAGGAAAGCTGCCAGCACTGAAAGCTCTAGCTGGTTTTCACTGTCCCTTGGAACTGCATTCACTGCCACACAGACATTCGCGCTCTGCTAAAGCATTGCTTCGTAATGGGGCAACAATCTGTATCTCTCTCTGGCAGAGCCCGGCTGCCAAATTGGAAACGTCCAGAGATTGTGCCCACAGGAAAGCTGCCAGCACTGAAAGCTCTAGCTGGTTTTCACTGTCCCTTGGAACTGCATTCGCTGCCACACAGACATTCGCGCTCTGCTAAAGCATTGCTTCCTAATGGGGCAACACTCTGTATCTCTCTCTGGCAGAGCCCGGCTGCCAAATTGGAAACGTCCAGACATTGCGCCCACAGGAAAGCTGCCAGCACTGAAAGCTCTAGCTGGTTTTCACTGTCCCTTGGAACTGCATTCGCTGCCACACAGACATTCGCGCTCTGCTAAAGCATTGCTTCGTAATGGGGCAACAACCTGTATCTCTCTCTGGCAGAGCCCGGCTGCCAAATTGGAAACGTCCAGAGATTGCGCCCACAGGAAAGCTGCCAGCACTGAAAGCTCTAGCTGGTTTTCACTGTCCCTTGGAACTGCATTCGCTGCCACACAGACATTCGCGCTCTGCTAAAGCATTGCTTCGTAATGGGGCAACACTCTGTATCTCTCTCTGGCAGAGCCCGGCTGCCAAATTGGAAACATCCAGAGATTGCGCCCACAGGAAAGCTGCCAGCACTGAAAGCTCTAGCTGGTTTTCACTGTCCCTTGGAACTGCATTCGCTGCCACACAGACATTCGCGCTCTGCTAAAGCATTGCTTCGTAATGGGGCAACACTCTGTATCTCTCTCTGGCAGAGCCCGGCTGCCAAATTGGAAACATCCAGAGATTGCGCCCACAGGAAAGCTGCCAGCACTGAAAGCTCTAGCTGGTTTTCACTGTCCCTTGGAACTGCATTCGCTGCCACACAGACATTCGCGCTCTGCTAAAGCATTGCTTCGTAATGGGGCAACAATCTGTATCTCTCTGTGGCAGAGCCCGGCTGCCAAATTGGAAACGTCCAGAGATTGCGCCCACAGGAAAGCTGCCAGCACTGAAAGCTCTAGCTGGTTTTCACTGTCCCTTGGAACTGCATTCGCTGCCACACAGACATTCGCGCTCTGCTAAAGCATTGCTTCCTAATGGGGCAACACTCTGTATCTCTCTCTGGCAGAGCCCGGCTGCCAAATTGGAAACGTCCAGAGATTGCGCCCACAGGAAAGCTGCCAGCACTGAAAGCTCTAGCTGGTTTTCACTGTCCCTTGGAACTGCATTCGCTGCCACACAGACATTCGCGCTCTGCTAAAGCATTGCTTCGTAATGGGGCAACACTCTGTATCTCTCTCTGGCAGAGCCCGGCTGCCAAATTGGAAACATCCAGAGATTGCGCCCACAGGAAAGCTGCCAGCACTGAAAGCTCTAGCTGGTTTTCACTGTCCCTTGGAACTGCATTCGCTGCCACACAGACATTCGCGCTCTGCTAAAGCATTGCTTCCTAATGGGGCAACACTCTGTATCTCTCTCTGGCAGAGCCCAGCTGCCAAATTGGAAACGTCCAGAGATTGCGCCCACAGGAAAGCTGCCAGCACTGAAAGCTCTAGCTGGTTTTCACTGTCCCTTGGAACTGCATTCGCTGCCACACAGACATTCGCGCTCTGCTAAAGCATTGCTTCGTAATGGGGCAATACTCTGTACCTCTCTCTGGCAGAGCCCGGCTGCCAAATTGGAAACGTCCAGAGATTGCGCCCACAGGAAAGCTGCCAGCACTGAAAGCTCTAGCTGGTTTTCACTGTCCCTTGGAACTGCATTCGCTGCCACACAGACATTCGCGCTCTGCTAAAGCATTGCTTCCTAATGGGGCAACACTCTGTATCTCTCTCTGGCAGAGCCCGGCTGCCAAATTGGAAACGTCCAGAGATTGCGCCCACAGGAAAGCTGCCAGCACTGAAAGCTCTAGCTGGTTTTCACTGTCCCTTGGAACTGCATTCGCTGCCACACAGACATTTGCGCTCTGCTAAAGCATTGCTTTGTAATGGGGCAACACTCTGTATCTCTCTCTGGCAGAGCCCGGCTGCCAAATTGGAAACGTCCAGAGATTGCGCCCACAGGAAAGCTGCCAGCACTGAAAGCTCTAGCTGGTTTTCACTGTCCCTTGGAACTGCATTCGCTGCCACACAGACATTCGCGCTCTGCTAAAGCATTGCTTCCTAATGGGGCAACACTCTGTATCTCTCTCTGGCAGAGCCCAGCTGCCAAATGGGAAACGTGCAGAGATTGCGCCCACAGGAAAGCTGCCAGCACTGAAAGCTCTAGCTGGTTTTCACTGTCCCTTGGAACTGCATTCACTGCCACACAGACATTCGCGCTCTGCTAAAGCATTGCTTCGTAATGGGGCAACAATCTGTATCTCTCTCTGGCAGAGCCCGGCTGCCAAATTGGAAACGTCCAGAGATTGTGCCCACAGGAAAGCTGCCAGCACTGAAAGCTCTAGCTGGTTTTCACTGTCCCTTGGAACTGCATTCGCTGCCACACAGACATTCGCGCTCTGCTAAAGCATTGCTTCCTAATGGGGCAACACTCTGTATCTCTCTCTGGCAGAGCCCGGCTGCCAAATTGGAAACGTCCAGACATTGCGCCCACAGGAAAGCTGCCAGCACTGAAAGCTCTAGCTGGTTTTCACTGTCCCTTGGAACTGCATTCGCTGCCACACAGACATTCGCGCTCTGCTAAAGCATTGCTTCGTAATGGGGCAACAACCTGTATCTCTCTCTGGCAGAGCCCGGCTGCCAAATTGGAAACGTCCAGAGATTGCGCCCACAGGAAAGCTGCCAGCACTGAAAGCTCTAGCTGGTTTTCACTGTCCCTTGGAACTGCATTCGCTGCCACACAGACATTCGCGCTCTGCTAAAGCATTGCTTCGTAATGGGGCAACACTCTGTATCTCTCTCTGGCAGAGCCCGGCTGCCAAATTGGAAACATCCAGAGATTGCGCCCACAGGAAAGCTGCCAGCACTGAAAGCTCTAGCTGGTTTTCACTGTCCCTTGGAACTGCATTCGCTGCCACACAGACATTCGCGCTCTGCTAAAGCATTGCTTCCTAATGGGGCAACACTCTGTATCTCTCTCTGGCAGAGCCCAGCTGCCAAATGGGAAACGTGCAGAGATTGCGCCCACAGGAAAGCTGCCAGCACTGAAAGCTCTAGCTGGTTTTCAGTGTCCCTTGGAACTGCATTCGCTGCCACACAGACATTCGCGCTCTGCTAAAGCATTGCTTCGTAATGGGGCAACACTCTGTATCTCTCTCTGGCAGAGCCCGGCTGCCAAATTGGAAACGTCCAGAGATTGCGCCCACAGGAAAGCTGCCAGCACTGAAAGCTCTAGCTGGTTTTCACTGTCCCTTGGAACTGCATTCGCTGCCACACAGACATTCGTGCTCTGCTAAAGCTTTGCTTCGTAATGGGGCAACACTCTGTATCTCTCTCTGGCAGAGCCCGGCTGCCAAATTGGAAACGTCCAGACATTGCGCCCACAGGAAAGCTGCCAGCACTGAAAGCTCTAGCTGGTTTTCACTGTCCCTTGGAACTGCATTCGCTGCCACACAGACATTTGCGCTCTGCTAAAGCATTGCTTCGTAATGGGGCAACACTCTGTATCTCTCTCTGGCAGAGCCCGGCTGCCAAATTGGAAACATCCAGAGATTGCGCCCACAGGAAAGCTGCCAGCACTGAAAGCTCTAGCTGGTTTTCACTGTCCCTTGGAACTGCATTCGCTGCCACACAGACATTCGCGCTCTGCTAAAGCATTGCTTCGTAATGGGGCAACACTCTGTATCTCTCTCTGGCAGAGCCCGGCTGCCAAATTGGAAACGTCCAGAGATTGCGCCCACAGGAAAGCTGCCAGCACTGAAAGCTCTAGCTGGTTTTCACTGTCCCTTGGAACTGCATTCGCTGCCACACAGACATTCGCGCTCTGCTAAAGCATTGCTTCCTAATGGGGCAACACTCTGTATCTCTCTCTGGCAGAGCCCGGCTGCCAAATTGGAAACGTCCAGAGATTGCGCCCACAGGAAAGCTGCCAGCACTGAAAGCTCTAGCTGGTTTTCACTGTCCCTTGGAACTGCATTCGCTGCCACACAGACATTCGCGCTCTGCTAAAGCATTGCTTCGTAATGGGGCAACACTCTGTATCTCTCTCTGGCAGAGCCCGGCTGCCAAATTGGAAACGTCCAGAGATTGCGCCCACAGGAAAGCTGCCAGCACTGAAAGCTCTAGCTGGTTTTCACTGTCCCTTGGAACTGCATTCGCTGCCACACAGACATTCGCGCTCTGCTAAAGCATTGCTTCCTAATGGGGCAACACTCTGTATCTCTCTCTGGCAGAGCCCGGCTGCCAAATTGGAAACGTCCAGAGATTGCGCCCACAGGAAAGCTGCCAGCACTGAAAGCTCTAGCTGGTTTTCACTGTCCCTTGGAACTGCATTCGCTGCCACACAGACATTCGCGCTCAGCCATAGCATTGCTTGGTAAGGGGGCAACATTCTGTATCTCTCTCTGGCAGAGCCCGGCTGCCAAATTGGAAACGTCCAGAGATTGCGCCCACAGGAAAGCTGCCAGCACTGAAAGCTCTAGCTGGTTTTCACTGTCCCTTGGAACTGCATTCGCTGCCACACAGACATTCGCGCTCTGCTAAAGCATTGCTTCCTAATGGGGCAACACTCTCTATCTCTCTCTGGCAGAGCCCAGCTGCCAAATTGGAAACGTCCAGAGATTGCGCCCACAGGAAAGCTGCCAGCACTGAAAGCTCTAGCTGGTTTTCACTGTCCCTTGGAACTGCATTCGCTGCCACACAGACATTCGCGCTCTGCTAAAGCATTGCTTCCTAATGGGGCAACACTCTGTATCTCTCTCTGGCAGAGCCCGGCTGCCAAATTGGAAACGTCCAGAGATTGCGCCCACAGGAAAGCTGCCAGCACTGAAAGCTCTAGCTGGTTTTCACTGTCCCTTGGAACTGCATTCGCTGCCACACAGACATTCGCGCTCTGCTAAAGCATTGCTTCCTAATGGGGCAACACTCTGTATCTCTCTCTGGAAGAGCCCGGCTGCCAAATTGGAAACGTCCAGAGATTGCGCCCACAGGAAAGCTGCCAGCACTGAAAGCTCTAGCTGGTTTTCACTGTCCCTTGGAACTGCATTCGCTGCCACACAGACATTCGCGCTCTGCTAAAGCATTGCTTCCTAATGGGGCAACACTCTGTATCTCTCTCTGGCAGAGCCCGGCTGCCAAATTGGAAACGTCCAGAGATTGCGCCCACAGGAAAGCTGCCAGCACTGAAAGCTCTAGCTGGTTTTCACTGTCCCTTGGAACTGCATTCGCTGCCACACAGACATTCGCGCTCTGCTAAAGCATTGCTTCCTAATGGGGCAACACTCTGTATCTCTCTCTGGCAGAGCCCGGCTGCCAAATTGGAAACGTCCAGAGATTGCGCCCACAGGAAAGCTGCCAGCACTGAAAGCTCTAGCTGGTTTTCACTGTCCCTTGGAACTGCATTCGCTGCCACACAGACATTTGCGCTCTGCTAAAGCATTGCTTCGTAATGGGGCAACACTCTGTATCTCTCTCTGGCAGAGCCCGGCTGCCAAATTGGAAACGTCCAGAGATTGCGCCCACAGGAAAGCTGCCAGCACTGAAAGCTCTAGCTGGTTTTCACTGTCCCTTGGAACTGCATTCGCTGCCACACAGACATTCGCGCTCTGCTAAAGCATTGCTTCCTAATGGGGCAACACTCTGTATCTCTCTCTGGCAGAGCCCGGCTGCCAAATTGGAAACGTCCAGAGATTGCGCCCACAGGAAAGCTGCCAGCACTGAAAGCTCTAGCTGGTTTTCACTGTCCCTTGGAACTGCATTCGCTGCCACACAGACATTCGCGCTCTGCTAAAGCATTGCTTCGTAATGGGGCAACACTCTGTATCTCTCTCTGGCAGAGCCCGGCTGCCAAATTGGAAACGTCCAGAGATTGCGCCCACAGGAAAGCTGCCAGCACTGAAAGCTCTAGCTGGTTTTCACTGTCCCTTGGAACTGCATTCGCTGCCACACAGACATTCGCGCTCTGCTAAAGCATTGCTTCGTAATGGGGCAACACTCTGTATCTCTCTCTGGCAGAGCCCGGCTGCCAAATTGGAAACATCCAGAGATTGCGCCCACAGGAAAGCTGCCAGCACTGAAAGCTCTAGCTGGTTTTCACTGTCCCTTGGAACTGCATTCGCTGCCACACAGACATTCGCGCTCTGCTAAAGCATTGCTTCCTAATGGGGCAACACTCTGTATCTCTCTCTGGCAGAGCCCAGCTGCCAAATTGGAAACGTCCAGAGATTGCGCCCACAGGAAAGCTGCCAGCACTGAAAGCTCTAGCTGGTTTTCACTGTCCCTTGGAACTGCATTCGCTGCCACACAGACATTCGCGCTCTGCTAAAGCATTGCTTCGTAATGGGGCAATACTCTGTACCTCTCTCTGGCAGAGCCCGGCTGCCAAATTGGAAACGTCCAGAGATTGCGCCCACAGGAAAGCTGCCAGCACTGAAAGCTCTAGCTGGTTTTCACTGTCCCTTGGAACTGCATTCGCTGCCACACAGACATTCGCGCTCTGCTAAAGCATTGCTTCCTAATGGGGCAACACTCTGTATCTCTCTCTGGCAGAGCCCGGCTGCCAAATTGGAAACGTCCAGAGATTGCGCCCACAGGAAAGCTGCCAGCACTGAAAGCTCTAGCTGGTTTTCACTGTCCCTTGGAACTGCATTCGCTGCCACACAGACATTTGCGCTCTGCTAAAGCATTGCTTTGTAATGGGGCAACACTCTGTATCTCTCTCTGGCAGAGCCCGGCTGCCAAATTGGAAACATCCAGAGATTGCGCCCACAGGAAAGCTGCCAGCACTGAAAGCTCTAGCTGGTTTTCACTGTCCCTTGGAACTGCATTCGCTGCCACACAGACATTCGCGCTCTGCTAAAGCATTGCTTCCTAATGGGGCAACACTCTGTATCTCTCTCTGGCAGAGCCCGGCTGCCAAATTGGAAACGTCCAGAGATTGCGCCCACAGGAAAGCTGCCAGCACTGAAAGCTCTAGCTGGTTTTCACTGTCCCTTGGAACTGCATTCGCTGCCACACAGACATTCGCGCTCTGCTAAAGCATTGCTTCGTAATGGGGCAACAACCTGTATCTCTCTCTGGCAGAGCCCGGCTGCCAAATTGGAAACGTCCAGAGATTGCGCCCACAGGAAAGCTGCCAGCACTGAAAGCTCTAGCTGGTTTTCACTGTCCCTTGGAACTGCATTCGCTGCCACACAGACATTCGCGCTCTGCTAAAGCATTGCTTCGTAATGGGGCAACACTCTGTATCTCTCTCTGGCAGAGCCCGGCTGCCAAATTGGAAACATCCAGAGATTGCGCCCACAGGAAAGCTGCCAGCACTGAAAGCTCTAGCTGGTTTTCACTGTCCCTTGGAACTGCATTCGCTGCCACACAGACATTCGCGCTCTGCTAAAGCATTGCTTCCTAATGGGGCAACACTCTGTATCTCTCTCTGGCAGAGCCCAGCTGCCAAATGGGAAACGTGCAGAGATTGCGCCCACAGGAAAGCTGCCAGCACTGAAAGCTCTAGCTGGTTTTCACTGTCCCTTGGAACTGCATTCGCTGCCACACAGACATTCGCGCTCTGCTAAAGCATTGCTTCCTAATGGGGCAACACTCTGTATCTCTCTCTGGCAGAGCCCGGCTGCCAAATTGGAAACGTCCAGAGATTGCGCCCACAGGAAAGCTGCCAGCACTGAAAGCTCTAGCTGGTTTTCACTGTCCCTTGGAACTGCATTCGCTGCCACACAGACATTCGCGCTCTGCTAAAGCTTTGCTTCGTAATGGGGCAACACTCTGTATCTCTCTCTGGCAGAGCCCGGCTGCCAAATTGGAAACGTCCAGAGATTGCGCCCACAGGAAAGCTGCCAGCACTGAAAGCTCTAGCTGGTTTTCACTGTCCCTTGGAACTGCATTCGCTGCCACACAGACATTCGCGCTCTGCTAAAGCATTGCTTCCTAATGGGGCAACACTCTGTATCTCTCTCTGGCAGAGCCCGGCTGCCAAATTGGAAACGTCCAGAGATTGCGCCCACAGGAAAGCTGCCAGCACTGAAAGCTCTAGCTGGTTTTCACTGTCCCTTGGAACTGCATTCGCTGCCACACAGACATTCGCGCTCTGCTAAAGCATTGCTTCCTAATGGGGCAACACTCTGTATCTCTCTCTGGCAGAGCCCGGCTGCCAAATTGGAAACGTCCAGAGATTGCGCCCACAGGAAAGCTGCCAGCACTGAAAGCTCTAGCTGGTTTTCACTGTCCCTTGGAACTGCATTCGCTGCCACACAGACATTCGCGCTCTGCTAAAGCATTGCTTCCTAATGGGGCAACACTCTGTATCTCTCTCTGGCAGAGCCCGGCTGCCAAATTGGAAACGTCCAGAGATTGCGCCCACAGGAAAGCTGCCAGCACTGAAAGCTCTAGCTGGTTTTCACTGTCCCTTGGAACTGCATTCGCTGCCACACAGACATTCGCGCTCTGCTAAAGCATTGCTTCCTAATGGGGCAACACTCTGTATCTCTCTCTGGCAGAGCCCGGCTGCCAAATTGGAAACGTCCAGAGATTGCGCCCACAGGAAAGCTGCCAGCACTGAAAGCTCTAGCTGGTTTTCACTGTCCCTTGGAACTGCATTCGCTGCCACACAGACATTCGCGCTCAGCCATAGCATTGCTTGGTAAGGGGGCAACACTCTGTATCTCTCTCTGGCAGAGCCCGGCTGCCAAATTGGAAACGTCCAGAGATTGCGCCCACAGGAAAGCTGCCAGCACTGAAAGCTCTAGCTGGTTTTCACTGTCCCTTGGAACTGCATTCGCTGCCACACAGACATTCGCGCTCTGCTAAAGCATTGCTTCCTAATGGGGCAACACTCTGTATCTCTCTCTGGCAGAGCCCAGCTGCCAAATGGGAAACGTGCAGAGATTGCGCCCACAGGAAAGCTGCCAGCACTGAAAGCTCTAGCTGGTTTTCACTGTCCCTTGGAACTGCATTCGCTGCCACACAGACATTCGCGCTCTGCTAAAGCATTGCTTCGTAATGGGGCAACACTCTGTATCTCTCTCTGGCAGAGCCCGGCTGCCAAATTGGAAACGTCCAGAGATTGCGCCCACAGGAAAGCTGCCAGCACTGAAAGCTCTAGCTGGTTTTCACTGTCCCTTGGAACTGCATTCGCTGCCACACAGACATTCGCGCTCTGCTAAAGCTTTTCTTCGTAATGGGGCAACACTCTGTATCTCTCTCTGGCAGAGCCCGGCTGCCAAATTGGAAACGTCCAGAGATTGCGCCCACAGGAAAGCTGCCAGCACTGAAAGCTCTAGCTGGTTTTCACTGTCCCTTGGAACTGCATTCGCTGCCACACAGACATTTGCGCTCTGCTAAAGCATTGCTTCGTAATGGGGCAACACTGTGTATCTCTCTCTGGCAGAGCCCGGCTGCCAAATTGGAAACGTCCAGAGATTGCGCCCACAGGAAAGCTGCCAGCACTGAAAGCTCTAGCTGGTTTTCACTGTCCCTTGGAACTGCATTCGCTGCCACACAGACATTCGCGCTCTGCTAAAGCATTGCTTCCTAATGGGGCAACACTCTGTATCTCTCTCTGGCAGAGCCCGGCTGCCAAATTGGAAACGTCCAGAGATTGCGCCCACAGGAAAGCTGCCAGCACTGAAAGCTCTAGCTGGTTTTCACTGTCCCTTGGAACTGCATTCGCTGCCACACAGACATTCGCGCTCTGCTAAAGCATTGCTTCCTAATGGGGCAACACTCTGTATCTCTCTCTGGCAGAGCCCGGCTGCCAAATTGGAAACGTCCAGAGATTGCGCCCACAGGAAAGCTGCCAGCACTGAAAGCTCTAGCTGGTTTTCACTGTCCCTTGGAACTGCATTCGCTGCCACACAGACATTCGCGCTCTGCTAAAGCATTGCTTCCTAATGGGGCAACACTCTGTATCTCTCTCTGGCAGAGCCCGGCTGCCAAATTGGAAACGTCCAGAGATTGCGCCCACAGGAAAGCTGCCAGCACTGAAAGCTCTAGCTGGTTTTCACTGTCCCTTGGAACTGCATTCGCTGCCACACAGACATTCGCGCTCTGCTAAAGCATTGCTTCCTAATGGGGCAACACTCTGTATCTCTCTCTGGCAGAGCCCGGCTGCCAAATTGGAAACGTCCAGAGATTGCGCCCACAGGAAAGCTGCCAGCACTGAAAGCTCTAGCTGGTTTTCACTGTCCCTTGGAACTGCATTCGCTGCCACACAGACATTCTCGCTCAGCCATAGCATTGCTTGGTAAGGGGGCAACACTCTGTATCTCTCTCTGGCAGAGCCCGGCTGCCAAATTGGAAACGTCCAGAGATTGCGCCCACAGGAAAGCTGCCAGCACTGAAAGCTCTAGCTGGTTTTCACTGTCCCTTGGAACTGCATTCGCTGCCACACAGACATTCGCGCTCTGCTAAAGCATTGCTTCCTAATGGGGCAACACTCTGTATCTCTCTCTGGCAGAGCCCGGCTGCCAAATTGGAAACGTCCAGAGATTGCGCCCACAGGAAAGCTGCCAGCACTGAAAGCTCTAGCTGGTTTTCACTGTCCCTTGGAACTGCATTCGCTGCCACACAGACATTCGCGCTCTGCTAAAGCATTGCTTCCTAATGGGGCAACACTCTGTATCTCTCTCTGGCAGAGCCCGGCTGCCAAATTGGAAACGTCCAGAGATTGCGCCCACAGGAAAGCTGCCAGCACTGAAAGCTCTAGCTGGTTTTCACTGTCCCTTGGAACTGCATTCGCTGCCACACAGACATTTGCGCTCTGCTAAAGCATTGCTTTGTAATGGGGCAACACTCTCTATCTCTCTCTGGCAGAGCCCAGCTGCCAAATTGGAAACGTCCAGAGATTGCGCCCACAGGAAAGCTGCCAGAACTGAAAGCTCTAGCTGGTTTTCACTGTCCCTTGGAACTGCATTCGCTGCCACACAGACATTTGCGCTCTGCTAAAGCATTGCTTCGTAATGGGGCAACACTCTGTATCTCTCTCTGGCAGAGCCCGGCTGCCAAATTGGAAACGTCCAGAGATTGCGCCCACAGGAAAGCTGCCAGCACTGAAAGCTCTAGCTGGTTTTCACTGTCCCTTGGAACTGCATTCGCTGCCACACAGACATTCGCGCTCTGCTAAAGCATTGCTTCGTAATGGGGCAACAACCTGTATCTCTCTCTGGCAGAGCCCGGCTGCCAAATTGGAAACGTCCAGAGATTGCGCCCACAGGAAAGCTGCCAGCACTGAAAGCTCTAGCTGGTTTTCACTGTCCCTTGGAACTGCATTCGCTGCCACACAGACATTCGCGCTCTGCTAAAGCATTGCTTCGTAATGGGGCAACACTCTGTATCTCTCTCTGGCAGAGCCCGGCTGCCAAATTGGAAACATCCAGAGATTGCGCCCACAGGAAAGCTGCCAGCACTGAAAGCTCTAGCTGGTTTTCACTGTCCCTTGGAACTGCATTCGCTGCCACACAGACATTCGCGCTCTGCTAAAGCATTGCTTCCTAATGGGGCAACACTCTGTATCTCTCTCTGGCAGAGCCCAGCTGCCAAATGGGAAACGTGCAGAGATTGCGCCCACAGGAAAGCTGCCAGCACTGAAAGCTCTAGCTGGTTTTCACTGTCCCTTGGAACTGCATTCGCTGCCACACAGACATTCGCGCTCTGCTAAAGCATTGCTTCGTAATGGGGCAACACTCTGTATCTCTCTCTGGCAGAGCCCGGCTGCCAAATTGGAAACGTCCAGAGATTGCGCCCACAGGAAAGCTGCCAGCACTGAAAGCTCTAGCTGGTTTTCACTGTCCCTTGGAACTGCATTCGCTGCCACACAGACATTCGTGCTCTGCTAAAGCTTTGCTTCGTAATGGGGCAACACTCTGTATCTCTCTCTGGCAGAGCCCGGCTGCCAAATTGGAAACGTCCAGACATTGCGCCCACAGGAAAGCTGCCAGCACTGAAAGCTCTAGCTGGTTTTCACTGTCCCTTGGAACTGCATTCGCTGCCACACAGACATTTGCGCTCTGCTAAAGCATTGCTTCGTAATGGGGCAACACTCTGTATCTCTCTCTGGCAGAGCCCGGCTGCCAAATTGGAAACATCCAGAGATTGCGCCCACAGGAAAGCTGCCAGCACTGAAAGCTCTAGCTGGTTTTCACTGTCCCTTGGAACTGCATTCGCTGCCACACAGACATTCGCGCTCTGCTAAAGCATTGCTTCGTAATGGGGCAACACTCTGTATCTCTCTCTGGCAGAGCCCGGCTGCCAAATTGGAAACGTCCAGAGATTGCGCCCACAGGAAAGCTGCCAGCACTGAAAGCTCTAGCTGGTTTTCACTGTCCCTTGGAACTGCATTCGCTGCCACACAGACATTCGCGCTCTGCTAAAGCATTGCTTCCTAATGGGGCAACACTCTGTATCTCTCTCTGGCAGAGCCCGGCTGCCAAATTGGAAACGTCCAGAGATTGCGCCCACAGGAAAGCTGCCAGCACTGAAAGCTCTAGCTGGTTTTCACTGTCCCTTGGAACTGCATTCGCTGCCACACAGACATTCGCGCTCTGCTAAAGCATTGCTTCGTAATGGGGCAACACTCTGTATCTCTCTCTGGCAGAGCCCGGCTGCCAAATTGGAAACGTCCAGAGATTGCGCCCACAGGAAAGCTGCCAGCACTGAAAGCTCTAGCTGGTTTTCACTGTCCCTTGGAACTGCATTCGCTGCCACACAGACATTCGCGCTCTGCTAAAGCATTGCTTCCTAATGGGGCAACACTCTGTATCTCTCTCTGGCAGAGCCCGGCTGCCAAATTGGAAACGTCCAGAGATTGCGCCCACAGGAAAGCTGCCAGCACTGAAAGCTCTAGCTGGTTTTCACTGTCCCTTGGAACTGCATTCGCTGCCACACAGACATTCGCGCTCAGCCATAGCATTGCTTGGTAAGGGGGCAACATTCTGTATCTCTCTCTGGCAGAGCCCGGCTGCCAAATTGGAAACGTCCAGAGATTGCGCCCACAGGAAAGCTGCCAGCACTGAAAGCTCTAGCTGGTTTTCACTGTCCCTTGGAACTGCATTCGCTGCCACACAGACATTCGCGCTCTGCTAAAGCATTGCTTCCTAATGGGGCAACACTCTCTATCTCTCTCTGGCAGAGCCCAGCTGCCAAATTGGAAACGTCCAGAGATTGCGCCCACAGGAAAGCTGCCAGCACTGAAAGCTCTAGCTGGTTTTCACTGTCCCTTGGAACTGCATTCGCTGCCACACAGACATTCGCGCTCTGCTAAAGCATTGCTTCCTAATGGGGCAACACTCTGTATCTCTCTCTGGCAGAGCCCGGCTGCCAAATTGGAAACGTCCAGAGATTGCGCCCACAGGAAAGCTGCCAGCACTGAAAGCTCTAGCTGGTTTTCACTGTCCCTTGGAACTGCATTCGCTGCCACACAGACATTCGCGCTCTGCTAAAGCATTGCTTCCTAATGGGGCAACACTCTGTATCTCTCTCTGGAAGAGCCCGGCTGCCAAATTGGAAACGTCCAGAGATTGCGCCCACAGGAAAGCTGCCAGCACTGAAAGCTCTAGCTGGTTTTCACTGTCCCTTGGAACTGCATTCGCTGCCACACAGACATTCGCGCTCTGCTAAAGCATTGCTTCCTAATGGGGCAACACTCTGTATCTCTCTCTGGCAGAGCCCGGCTGCCAAATTGGAAACGTCCAGAGATTGCGCCCACAGGAAAGCTGCCTGCACTGAAAGCTCTAGCTGGTTTTCACTGTCCCTTGGAACTGCATTCGCTGCCACACAGACATTCGCGCTCTGCTAAAGCATTGCTTCCTAATGGGGCAACACTCTGTATCTCTCTCTGGCAGAGCCCGGCTGCCAAATTGGAAACGTCCAGAGATTGCGCCCACAGGAAAGCTGCCAGCACTGAAAGCTCTAGCTGGTTTTCACTGTCCCTTGGAACTGCATTCGCTGCCACACAGACATTTGCGCTCTGCTAAAGCATTGCTTCGTAATGGGGCAACACTCTGTATCTCTCTCTGGCAGAGCCCGGCTGCCAAATTGGAAACGTCCAGAGATTGCGCCCACAGGAAAGCTGCCAGCACTGAAAGCTCTAGCTGGTTTTCACTGTCCCTTGGAACTGCATTCGCTGCCACACAGACATTCGCGCTCTGCTAAAGCATTGCTTCCTAATGGGGCAACACTCTGTATCTCTCTCTGGCAGAGCCCGGCTGCCAAATTGGAAACGTCCAGACATTGCGCCCACAGGAAAGCTGCCAGCACTGAAAGCTCTAGCTGGTTTTCACTGTCCCTTGGAACTGCATTCGCTGCCACACAGACATTCGCGCTCTGCTAAAGCATTGCTTCGTAATGGGGCAACACTCTGTATCTCTCTCTGGCAGAGCCCGGCTGCCAAATTGGAAACGTCCAGAGATTGCGCCCACAGGAAAGCTGCCAGCACTGAAAGCTCTAGCTGGTTTTCACTGTCCCTTGGAACTGCATTCGCTGCCACACAGACATTCGCGCTCTGCTAAAGCATTGCTTCGTAATGGGGCAACACTCTGTATCTCTCTCTGGCAGAGCCCGGCTGCCAAATTGGAAACATCCAGAGATTGCGCCCACAGGAAAGCTGCCAGCACTGAAAGCTCTAGCTGGTTTTCACTGTCCCTTGGAACTGCATTCGCTGCCACACAGACATTCGCGCTCTGCTAAAGCATTGCTTCCTAATGGGGCAACACTCTGTATCTCTCTCTGGCAGAGCCCAGCTGCCAAATTGGAAACGTCCAGAGATTGCGCCCACAGGAAAGCTGCCAGCACTGAAAGCTCTAGCTGGTTTTCACTGTCCCTTGGAACTGCATTCGCTGCCACACAGACATTCGCGCTCTGCTAAAGCATTGCTTCGTAATGGGGCAATACTCTGTACCTCTCTCTGGCAGAGCCCGGCTGCCAAATTGGAAACGTCCAGAGATTGCGCCCACAGGAAAGCTGCCAGCACTGAAAGCTCTAGCTGGTTTTCACTGTCCCTTGGAACTGCATTCGCTGCCACACAGACATTCGCGCTCTGCTAAAGCATTGCTTCCTAATGGGGCAACACTCTGTATCTCTCTCTGGCAGAGCCCGGCTGCCAAATTGGAAACGTCCAGAGATTGCGCCCACAGGAAAGCTGCCAGCACTGAAAGCTCTAGCTGGTTTTCACTGTCCCTTGGAACTGCATTCGCTGCCACACAGACATTTGCGCTCTGCTAAAGCATTGCTTTGTAATGGGGCAACACTCTGTATCTCTCTCTGGCAGAGCCCGGCTGCCAAATTGGAAACATCCAGAGATTGCGCCCACAGGAAAGCTGCCAGCACTGAAAGCTCTAGCTGGTTTTCACTGTCCCTTGGAACTGCATTCGCTGCCACACAGACATTCGCGCTCTGCTAAAGCATTGCTTCCTAATGGGGCAACACTCTGTATCTCTCTCTGGCAGAGCCCGGCTGCCAAATTGGAAACGTCCAGAGATTGCGCCCACAGGAAAGCTGCCAGCACTGAAAGCTCTAGCTGGTTTTCACTGTCCCTTGGAACTGCATTCGCTGCCACACAGACATTCGCGCTCTGCTAAAGCATTGCTTCGTAATGGGGCAACAACCTGTATCTCTCTCTGGCAGAGCCCGGCTGCCAAATTGGAAACGTCCAGAGATTGCGCCCACAGGAAAGCTGCCAGCACTGAAAGCTCTAGCTGGTTTTCACTGTCCCTTGGAACTGCATTCGCTGCCACACAGACATTCGCGCTCTGCTAAAGCATTGCTTCGTAATGGGGCAACACTCTGTATCTCTCTCTGGCAGAGCCCGGCTGCCAAATTGGAAACATCCAGAGATTGCGCCCACAGGAAAGCTGCCAGCACTGAAAGCTCTAGCTGGTTTTCACTGTCCCTTGGAACTGCATTCGCTGCCACACAGACATTCGCGCTCTGCTAAAGCATTGCTTCCTAATGGGGCAACACTCTGTATCTCTCTCTGGCAGAGCCCAGCTGCCAAATGGGAAACGTGCAGAGATTGCGCCCACAGGAAAGCTGCCAGCACTGAAAGCTCTAGCTGGTTTTCACTGTCCCTTGGAACTGCATTCGCTGCCACACAGACATTCGCGCTCTGCTAAAGCATTGCTTCCTAATGGGGCAACACTCTGTATCTCTCTCTGGCAGAGCCCGGCTGCCAAATTGGAAACGTCCAGAGATTGCGCCCACAGGAAAGCTGCCAGCACTGAAAGCTCTAGCTGGTTTTCACTGTCCCTTGGAACTGCATTCGCTGCCACACAGACATTCGCGCTCTGCTAAAGCTTTGCTTCGTAATGGGGCAACACTCTGTATCTCTCTCTGGCAGAGCCCGGCTGCCAAATTGGAAACGTCCAGAGATTGCGCCCACAGGAAAGCTGCCAGCACTGAAAGCTCTAGCTGGTTTTCACTGTCCCTTGGAACTGCATTCGCTGCCACACAGACATTTGCGCTCTGCTAAAGCATTGCTTCGTAATGGGGCAACACTCTGTATCTCTCTCTGGCAGAGCCCGGCTGCCAAATTGGAAACGTCCAGAGATTGCGCCCACAGGAAAGCTGCCAGCACTGAAAGCTCTAGCTGGTTTTCACTGTCCCTTGGAACTGCATTCGCTGCCACACAGACATTCGCGCTCTGCTAAAGCATTGCTTCCTAATGGGGCAACACTCTGTATCTCTCTCTGGCAGAGCCCGGCTGCCAAATTGGAAACGTCCAGAGATTGCGCCCACAGGAAAGCTGCCAGCACTGAAAGCTCTAGCTGGTTTTCACTGTCCCTTGGAACTGCATTCGCTGCCACACAGACATTCGCGCTCTGCTAAAGCATTGCTTCCTAATGGGGCAACACTCTGTATCTCTCTCTGGCAGAGCCCGGCTGCCAAATTGGAAACGTCCAGAGATTGCGCCCACAGGAAAGCTGCCAGCACTGAAAGCTCTAGCTGGTTTTCACTGTCCCTTGGAACTGCATTCGCTGCCACACAGACATTCGCGCTCTGCTAAAGCATTGCTTCCTAATGGGGCAACACTCTGTATCTCTCTCTGGCAGAGCCCGGCTGCCAAATTGGAAACGTCCAGAGATTGCGCCCACAGGAAAGCTGCCAGCACTGAAAGCTCTAGCTGGTTTTCACTGTCCCTTGGAACTGCATTCGCTGCCACACAGACATTCGCGCTCTGCTAAAGCATTGCTTCCTAATGGGGCAACACTCTGTATCTCTCTCTGGCAGAGCCCGGCTGCCAAATTGGAAACGTCCAGAGATTGCGCCCACAGGAAAGCTGCCAGCACTGAAAGCTCTAGCTGGTTTTCACTGTCCCTTGGAACTGCATTCGCTGCCACACAGACATTCGCGCTCAGCCATAGCATTGCTTGGTAAGGGGGCAACACTCTGTATCTCTCTCTGGCAGAGCCCGGCTGCCAAATTGGAAACGTCCAGAGATTGCGCCCACAGGAAAGCTGCCAGCACTGAAAGCTCTAGCTGGTTTTCACTGTCCCTTGGAACTGCATTCGCTGCCACACAGACATTCGCGCTCTGCTAAAGCATTGCTTCCTAATGGGGCAACACTCTGTATCTCTCTCTGGCAGAGCCCAGCTGCCAAATGGGAAACGTGCAGAGATTGCGCCCACAGGAAAGCTGCCAGCACTGAAAGCTCTAGCTGGTTTTCACTGTCCCTTGGAACTGCATTCGCTGCCACACAGACATTCGCGCTCTGCTAAAGCTTTTCTTCGTAATGGGGCAACACTCTGTATCTCTCTCTGGCAGAGCCCGGCTGCCAAATTGGAAACGTCCAGAGATTGCGCCCACAGGAAAGCTGCCAGCACTGAAAGCTCTAGCTGGTTTTCACTGTCCCTTGGAACTGCATTCGCTGCCACACAGACATTTGCGCTCTGCTAAAGCATTGCTTCGTAATGGGGCAACACTGTGTATCTCTCTCTGGCAGAGCCCGGCTGCCAAATTGGAAACGTCCAGAGATTGCGCCCACAGGAAAGCTGCCAGCACTGAAAGCTCTAGCTGGTTTTCACTGTCCCTTGGAACTGCATTCGCTGCCACACAGACATTCGCGCTCTGCTAAAGCATTGCTTCCTAATGGGGCAACACTCTGTATCTCTCTCTGGCAGAGCCCGGCTGCCAAATTGGAAACGTCCAGAGATTGCGCCCACAGGAAAGCTGCCAGCACTGAAAGCTCTAGCTGGTTTTCACTGTCCCTTGGAACTGCATTCGCTGCCACACAGACATTCGCGCTCTGCTAAAGCATTGCTTCCTAATGGGGCAACACTCTGTATCTCTCTCTGGCAGAGCCCGGCTGCCAAATTGGAAACGTCCAGAGATTGCGCCCACAGGAAAGCTGCCAGCACTGAAAGCTCTAGCTGGTTTTCACTGTCCCTTGGAACTGCATTCGCTGCCACACAGACATTCGCGCTCTGCTAAAGCATTGCTTCCTAATGGGGCAACACTCTGTATCTCTCTCTGGCAGAGCCCGGCTGCCAAATTGGAAACGTCCAGAGATTGCGCCCACAGGAAAGCTGCCAGCACTGAAAGCTCTAGCTGGTTTTCACTGTCCCTTGGAACTGCATTCGCTGCCACACAGACATTCGCGCTCTGCTAAAGCATTGCTTCCTAATGGGGCAACACTCTGTATCTCTCTCTGGCAGAGCCCGGCTGCCAAATTGGAAACGTCCAGAGATTGCGCCCACAGGAAAGCTGCCAGCACTGAAAGCTCTAGCTGGTTTTCACTGTCCCTTGGAACTGCATTCGCTGCCACACAGACATTCTCGCTCAGCCATAGCATTGCTTGGTAAGGGGGCAACACTCTGTATCTCTCTCTGGCAGAGCCCGGCTGCCAAATTGGAAACGTCCAGAGATTGCGCCCACAGGAAAGCTGCCAGCACTGAAAGCTCTAGCTGGTTTTCACTGTCCCTTGGAACTGCATTCGCTGCCACACAGACATTCGCGCTCTGCTAAAGCATTGCTTCCTAATGGGGCAACACTCTGTATCTCTCTCTGGCAGAGCCCGGCTGCCAAATTGGAAACGTCCAGAGATTGCGCCCACAGGAAAGCTGCCAGCACTGAAAGCTCTAGCTGGTTTTCACTGTCCCTTGGAACTGCATTCGCTGCCACACAGACATTCGCGCTCTGCTAAAGCATTGCTTCCTAATGGGGCAACACTCTGTATCTCTCTCTGGCAGAGCCCGGCTGCCAAATTGGAAACGTCCAGAGATTGCGCCCACAGGAAAGCTGCCAGCACTGAAAGCTCTAGCTGGTTTTCACTGTCCCTTGGAACTGCATTCGCTGCCACACAGACATTTGCGCTCTGCTAAAGCATTGCTTTGTAATGGGGCAACACTCTCTATCTCTCTCTGGCAGAGCCCAGCTGCCAAATTGGAAACGTCCAGAGATTGCGCCCACAGGAAAGCTGCCAGAACTGAAAGCTCTAGCTGGTTTTCACTGTCCCTTGGAACTGCATTCGCTGCCACACAGACATTTGCGCTCTGCTAAAGCATTGCTTCGTAATGGGGCAACACTCTGTATCTCTCTCTGGCAGAGCCCGGCTGCCAAATTGGAAACGTCCAGAGATTGCGCCCACAGGAAAGCTGCCAGCACTGAAAGCTCTAGCTGGTTTTCACTGTCCCTTGGAACTGCATTCGCTGCCACACAGACATTCGCGCTCTGCTAAAGCATTGCTTCCTAATGGGGCAACACTCTGTATCTCTCTCTGGCAGAGCCCGGCTGCCAAATTGGAAACGTCCAGAGATTGCGCCCACAGGAAAGCTGCCAGCACTGAAAGCTCTAGCTGGTTTTCACTGTCCCTTGGAACTGCATTCGCTGCCACACAGACATTCGCGCTCTGCTAAAGCATTGCTTCCTAATGGGGCAACACTCTGTATCTCTCTCTGGCAGAGCCCGGCTGCCAAATTGGAAACGTCCAGAGATTGCGCCCACAGGAAAGCTGCCAGCACTGAAAGCTCTAGCTGGTTTTCACTGTCCCTTGGAACTGCATTCGCTGCCACACAGACATTCGCGCTCTGCTAAAGCATTGCTTCCTAATGGGGCAACACTCTGTATCTCTCTCTGGCAGAGCCCGGCTGCCAAATTGGAAACGTCCAGAGATTGCGCCCACAGGAAAGCTGCCAGCACTGAAAGCTCTAGCTGGTTTTCACTGTCCCTTGGAACTGCATTCGCTGCCACACAGACATTCGCGCTCTGCTAAAGCATTGCTTCCTAATGGGGCAACACTCTGTATCTCTCTCTGGCAGAGCCCGGCTGCCAAATTGGAAACGTCCAGAGATTGCGCCCACAGGAAAGCTGCCAGCACTGAAAGCTCTAGCTGGTTTTCACTGTCCCTTGGAACTGCATTCGCTGCCACACAGACATTCGCGCTCTGCTAAAGCATTGCTTCCTAATGGGGCAACACTCTGTATCTCTCTCTGGCAGAGCCCGGCTGCCAAATTGGAAACGTCCAGAGATTGCGCCCACAGGAAAGCTGCCAGCACTGAAAGCTCTAGCTGGTTTTCACTGTCCCTTGGAACTGCATTCGCTGCCACACAGACATTCTCGCTCAGCCATAGCATTGCTTGGTAAGGGGGCAACACTCTGTATCTCTCTCTGGCAGAGCCCGGCTGCCAAATTGGAAACGTCCAGAGATTGCGCCCACAGGAAAGCTGCCAGCACTGAAAGCTCTAGCTGGTTTTCACTGTCCCTTGGAACTGCATTCGCTGCCACACAGACATTCGCGCTCTGCTAAAGCATTGCTTCCTAATGGGGCAACACTCTGTATCTCTCTCTGGCAGAGCCCGGCTGCCAAATTGGAAACGTCCAGAGATTGCGCCCACAGGAAAGCTGCCAGCACTGAAAGCTCTAGCTGGTTTTCACTGTCCCTTGGAACTGCATTCGCTGCCACACAGACATTCGCGCTCTGCTAAAGCATTGCTTCCTAATGGGGCAACACTCTGTATCTCTCTCTGGCAGAGCCCGGCTGCCAAATTGGAAACGTCCAGAGATTGCGCCCACAGGAAAGCTGCCAGCACTGAAAGCTCTAGCTGGTTTTCACTGTCCCTTGGAACTGCATTCGCTGCCACACAGACATTTGCGCTCTGCTAAAGCATTGCTTTGTAATGGGGCAACACTCTCTATCTCTCTCTGGCAGAGCCCAGCTGCCAAATTGGAAACGTCCAGAGATTGCGCCCACAGGAAAGCTGCCAGCACTGAAAGCTCTAGCTGGTTTTCACTGTCCCTTGGAACTGCATTCGCTGCCACACAGACATTTGCGCTCTGCTAAAGCATTGCTTCGTAATGGGGCAACACTCTGTATCTCTCTCTGGCAGAGCCCGGCTGCCAAATTGGAAACGTCCAGAGATTGCGCCCACAGGAAAGCTGCCAGCACTGAAAGCTCTAGCTGGTTTTCACTGTCCCTTGGAACTGCATTCGCTGCCACACAGACATTCGCGCTCTGCTAAAGCATTGCTTCCTAATGGGGCAACACTCTGTATCTCTCTCTGGCAGAGCCCGGCTGCCAAATTGGAAACGTCCAGAGATTGCGCCCACAGGAAAGCTGCCAGCACTGAAAGCTCTAGCTGGTTTTCACTGTCCCTTGGAACTGCATTCGCTGCCACACAGACATTCGCGCTCTGCTAAAGCATTGCTTCCTAATGGGGCAACACTCTGTATCTCTCTCTGGCAGAGCCCGGCTGCCAAATTGGAAACGTCCAGAGATTGCGCCCACAGGAAAGCTGCCAGCACTGAAAGCTCTAGCTGGTTTTCACTGTCCCTTGGAACTGCATTCGCTGCCACACAGACATTCGCGCTCTGCTAAAGCATTGCTTCCTAATGGGGCAACACTCTGTATCTCTCTCTGGCAGAGCCCGGCTGCCAAATTGGAAACGTCCAGAGATTGCGCCCACAGGAAAGCTGCCAGCACTGAAAGCTCTAGCTGGTTTTCACTGTCCCTTGGAACTGCATTCGCTGCCACACAGACATTCGCGCTCTGCTAAAGCATTGCTTCCTAATGGGGCAACACTCTGTATCTCTCTCTGGCAGAGCCCGGCTGCCAAATTGGAAACGTCCAGAGATTGCGCCCACAGGAAAGCTGCCAGCACTGAAAGCTCTAGCTGGTTTTCACTGTCCCTTGGAACTGCATTCGCTGCCACACAGACATTCGCGCTCTGCTAAAGCATTGCTTCCTAATGGGGCAACACTCTGTATCTCTCTCTGGCAGAGCCCGGCTGCCAAATTGGAAACGTCCAGAGATTGCGCCCACAGGAAAGCTGCCAGCACTGAAAGCTCTAGCTGGTTTTCACTGTCCCTTGGAACTGCATTCGCTGCCACACAGACATTTGCGCTCTGCTAAAGCATTGCTTTGTAATGGGGCAACACTCTCTATCTCTCTCTGGCAGAGCCCAGCTGCCAAATTGGAAACGTCCAGAGATTGCGCCCACAGGAAAGCTGCCAGCACTGAAAGCTCTAGCTGGTTTTCACTGTCCCTTGGAACTGCATTCGCTGCCACACAGACATTTGCGCTCTGCTAAAGCATTGCTTCGTAATGGGGCAACACTCTGTATCTCTCTCTGGCAGAGCCCGGCTGCCAAATTGGAAACGTCCAGAGATTGTGCCCACAGGAAAGCTGCCAGCACTGAAAGCTCTAGCTGGTTTTCACTGTCCCTTGGAACTGCATTCGCTGCCACACAGACATTCGCGCTCTGCTAAAGCATTGCTTCCTAATGGGGCAACACTCTGTATCTCTCTCTGGCAGAGCCCGGCTGCCAAATTGGAAACGTGCAGAGATTGCGCCCACAGGAAAGCTGCCAGCACTGAAAGCTCTAGCTGGTTTTCACTGTCCCTTGGAACTGCATTCGCTGCCACACAGACATTCGCGCTCTGCTAAAGCATTGCTTCCTAATGGGGCAACACTCTGTATCTCTCTCTGGCAGAGCCCGGCTGCCAAATTGGAAACGTCCAGAGATTGCGCCCACAGGAAAGCTGCCAGCACTGAAAGCTCTAGCTGGTTTTCACTGTCCCTTGGAACTGCATTCGCTGCCACACAGACATTTGCGCTCTGCTAAAGCATTGCTTTGTAATGGGGCAACACTCTCTATCTCTCTCTGGCAGAGCCCAGCTGCCAAATTGGAAACGTCCAGAGATTGCGCCCACAGGAAAGCTGCCAGCACTGAAAGCTCTAGCTGGTTTTCACTGTCCCTTGGAACTGCATTCGCTGCCACACAGACATTTGCGCTCTGCTAAAGCATTGCTTCGTAATGGGGCAACACTCTGTATCTCTCTCTGGCAGAGCCCGGCTGCCAAATTGGAAACGTCCAGAGATTGTGCCCACAGGAAAGCTGCCAGCACTGAAAGCTCTAGCTGGTTTTCACTGTCCCTTGGAACTGCATTCGCTGCCACACAGACATTCGCGCTCTGCTAAAGCATTGCTTCCTAATGGGGCAACACTCTGTATCTCTCTCTGGCAGAGCCCGGCTGCCAAATTGGAAACGTCCAGAGATTGCGCCCACAGGAAAGCTGCCAGCACTGAAAGCTCTAGCTGGTTTTCACTGTCCCTTGGAACTGCATTCGCTGCCACACAGACATTCGCGCTCTGCTAAAGCATTGCTTCCTAATGGGGCAACACTCTGTATCTCTCTCTGGCAGAGCCCGGCTGCCAAATTGGAAACGTCCAGAGATTGCGCCCACAGGAAAGCTGCCAGCACTGAAAGCTCTAGCTGGTTTTCACTGTCCCTTGGAACTGCATTCGCTGCCACACAGACATTCGCGCTCTGCTAAAGCATTGCTTCGTAATGGGGCAACACTCTGTATCTCTCTCTGGCAGAGCCCGGCTGCCAAATTGGAAACGTCCAGAGATTGCGCCCACAGGAAAGCTGCCAGCACTGAAAGCTCTAGCTGGTTTTCACTGTCCCTTGGAACTGCATTCGCTGCCACACAGACATTCGCGCTCTGCTAAAGCATTGCTTCGTAATGGGGCAACACTCTGTATCTCTCTGTGGCAGAGCCCGGCTGCCAAATTGGAAACGTCCAGAGATTGCGCCCACAGGAAAGCTGCCAGCACTGAAAGCTCTAGCTGGTTTTCACTGTCCCTTGGAACTGCATTCGCTGCCACACAGACATTCGCGCTCTGCTAAAGCATTGCTTCGTAATGGGGCAACACTCTGTATCTCTCTCTGGCAGAGCCCGGCTGCCAAATTGGAAACGTCCAGAGATTGCGCCCACAGGAAAGCTGCCAGCACTGAAAGCTCTAGCTGGTTTTCACTGTCCCTTGGAACTGCATTCGCTGCCACACAGACATTCGCGCTCTGCTAAAGCATTGCTTTGTAATGGGGCAACACTCTGTATCTCTCTCTGGCAGAGCCCGGCTGCCAAATTGGAAACGTCCAGAGATTGCGCCCACAGGAAAGCTGCCAGCACTGAAAGCTCTAGCTGGTTTTCACTGTCCCTTGGAACTGCATTCGCTGCCACACAGACATTCGCGCTCTGCTAAAGCATTGCTTCGTAATGGGGCAACAATCTGTATCTCTCTGTGGCAGAGCCCGGCTGCCAAATTGGAAACGTCCAGAGATTGCGCCCACAGGAAAGCTGCCAGCACTGAAAGCTCTAGCTGGTTTTCACTGTCCCTTGGAACTGCATTCGCTGCCACACAGACATTTGCGCTCTGCTAAAGCATTGCTTCCTAATGGGGCAACACTCTGTATCTCTCTCTGGCAGAGCCCGGCTGCCAAATTGGAAACGTCCAGAGATTGCGCCCACAGGAAAGCTGCCAGCACTGAAAGCTCTAGCTGGTTTTCACTGTCCCTTGGAACTGCATTTACTGCCAAACAGACATTCGCGCTCTGCTAAAGCATTGGTTCGTAATGGGGCAACACTCTCTATCTCTCTCTGGCAGAGCCCGGCTGCCAAATTGGAAACGTCCAGAGATTGCGCCCACAGGAAAGCTGCCAGCACTGAAAGCTCTAGCTGGTTTTCACTGTCCCTTGGAACTGCATTCGCTGCCACACAGACATTCGCGCTCTGCTAAAGCATTGCTTCGTAATGGGGCAACACTCTGTATCTCTCTCTGGCAGAGCCCGGCTGCCAAATTGGAAACGTCCAGAGATTGCGCCCACAGGAAAGCTGCCAGCACTGAAAGCTCTAGCTGGTTTTCACTGTCCCTTGGAACTGCATTCGCTGCCACACAGACATTCGCGCTCTGCTAAAGCATTGCTTCCTAATGGGGCAACACTCTGTATCTCTCTCTGGCAGAGCCCGGCTGCCAAATTGGAAACGTCCAGAGATTGCGCCCACAGGAAAGCTGCCAGCACTGAAAGCTCTAGCTGGTTTTCACTGTCCCTTGGAACTGCATTCGCTGCCACACAGACATTTGCGCTCTGCTAAAGCATTGCTTCGTAATGGGGCAACACTCTGTATCTCTCTCTGGCAGAGCCCGGCTGCCAAATTGGAAACGTCCAGAGATTGCGCCCACAGGAAAGCTGCCAGCACTGAAAGCTCTAGCTGGTTTTCACTGTCCCTTGGAACTGCATTCGCTGCCACACAGACATTCGCGCTCTGCTAAAGCATTGCTTCCTAATGGGGCAACACTCTGTATCTCTCTCTGGCAGAGCCCGGCTGCCAAATTGGAAACGTCCAGAGATTGCGCCCACAGGAAAGCTGCCAGCACTGAAAGCTCTAGCTGGTTTTCACTGTCCCTTGGAACTGCATTCGCTGCCACACAGACATTCGCGCTCTGCTAAAGCATTGCTTCGTAATGGGGCAACACTCTGTATCTCTCTCTGGCAGAGCCCGGCTGCCAAATTGGAAACGTCCGGAGATTGCGCCCACAGGAAAGCTGCCAGCACTGAAAGCTCTAGCTGGTTTTCACTGTCCCTTGGAACTGCATTCGCTGCCACACAGACATTCGCGCTCTGCTAAAGCATTGCTTCCTAATGGGGCAACACTCTGTATCTCTCTCTGGAAGAGCCCGGCTGCCAAATTGGAAACGTCCAGAGATTGCGCCCACAGGAAAGCTGCCAGCACTGAAAGCTCTAGCTGGTTTTCACTGTCCCTTGGAACTGCATTCGCTGCCACACAGACATTTGCGCTCTGCTAAAGCATTGCTTCCTAATGGGGCAACACTCTGTATCTCTCTCTGGCAGAGCCCGGCTGCCAAATTGGAAACGTCCAGAGATTGCGCCCACAGGAAAGCTGCCAGCACTGAAAGCTCTAGCTGGTTTTCACTGTCCCTTGGAACTGCATTTACTGCCAAACAGACATTCGCGCTCTGCTAAAGCATTGGTTCGTAATGGGGCAACACTCTCTATCTCTCTCTGGCAGAGCCCGGCTGCCAAATTGGAAACGTCCAGAGATTGCGCCCACAGGAAAGCTGCCAGCACTGAAAGCTCTAGCTGGTTTTCACTGTCCCTTGGAACTGCATTCGCTGCCACACAGACATTCGCGCTCTGCTAAAGCATTGCTTCGTAATGGGGCAACACTCTGTATCTCTCTCTGGCAGAGCCCGGCTGCCAAATTGGAAACGTCCAGAGATTGCGCCCACAGGAAAGCTGCCAGCACTGAAAGCTCTAGCTGGTTTTCACTGTCCCTTGGAACTGCATTCGCTGCCACACAGACATTCGCGCTCTGCTAAAGCATTGCTTCGTAATGGGGCAACACTCTGTATCTCTCTCTGGCAGAGCCCGGCTGCCAAATTGGAAACGTCCAGAGATTGCGCCCACAGGAAAGCTGCCAGCACTGAAAGCTCTAGCTGGTTTTCACTGTCCCTTGGAACTGCATTCGCTGCCACACAGACATTCGCGCTCTGCTAAAGCATTGCTTCCTAATGGGGCAACACTCTGTATCTCTCTCTGGCAGAGCCCGGCTGCCAAATTGGAAACGTCCAGAGATTGCGCCCACAGGAAAGCTGCCAGCACTGAAAGCTCTAGCTGGTTTTCACTGTCCCTTGGAACTGCATTCGCTGCCACACAGACATTTGCGCTCTGCTAAAGCATTGCTTCGTAATGGGGCAACACTCTGTATCTCTCTCTGGCAGAGCCCGGCTGCCAAATTGGAAACGTCCAGAGATTGCGCCCACAGGAAAGCTGCCAGCACTGAAAGCTCTAGCTGGTTTTCACTGTCCCTTGGAACTGCATTCGCTGCCACACAGACATTCGCGCTCTGCTAAAGCATTGCTTCCTAATGGGGCAACACTCTGTATCTCTCTCTGGCAGAGCCCGGCTGCCAAATTGGAAACGTCCAGAGATTGCGCCCACAGGAAAGCTGCCAGCACTGAAAGCTCTAGCTGGTTTTCACTGTCCCTTGGAACTGCATTCGCTGCCACACAGACATTCGCGCTCTGCTAAAGCATTGCTTCGTAATGGGGCAACACTCTGTATCTCTCTCTGGCAGAGCCCGGCTGCCAAATTGGAAACGTCCGGAGATTGCGCCCACAGGAAAGCTGCCAGCACTGAAAGCTCTAGCTGGTTTTCACTGTCCCTTGGAACTGCATTCGCTGCCACACAGACATTCGCGCTCTGCTAAAGCATTGCTTCCTAATGGGGCAACACTCTGTATCTCTCTCTGGAAGAGCCCGGCTGCCAAATTGGAAACGTCCAGAGATTGCGCCCACAGGAAAGCTGCCAGCACTGAAAGCTCTAGCTGGTTTTCACTGTCCCTTGGAACTGCATTCGCTGCCACACAGACATTTGCGCTCTGCTAAAGCATTGCTTCCTAATGGGGCAACACTCTGTATCTCTCTCTGGCAGAGCCCGGCTGCCAAATTGGAAACATCCAGAGATTGCGCCCACAGGAAAGCTGCCAGCACTGAAAGCTCTAGCTGGTTTTCACTGTCCCTTGGAACTGCATTCGCTGCCACACAGACATTCGCGCTCTGCTAAAGCATTGCTTCGTAATGGGGCAACACTCTGTATCTCTCTCTGGCAGAGCCCGGCTGCCAAATTGGAAACGTCCAGAGATTGCGCCCACAGGAAAGCTGCCAGCACTGAAAGCTCTAGCTGGTTTTCACTGTCCCTTGGAACTGCATTCGCTGCCACACAGACATTCGCGCTCTGCTAAAGCATTGCTTCGTAATGGGGCAACACTCTGTATCTCTCTCTGGCAGAGCCCGGCTGCGAAATTGGAAACGTCCAGAGATTGCGCCCACAGGAAAGCTGCCAGCACTGAAAGCTCTAGCTGGTTTTCACTGTCCCTTGGAACTGCATTCGCTGCCACACAGACATTCGCGCTCTGCTAAAGCATTGCTTCGTAATGGGGCAACACTCTGTATCTCTCTCTGGCAGAGCCCGGCTGCCAAATTGGAAACGTCCGGAGATTGCGCCCACAGGAAAGCTGCCAGCACTGAAAGCTCTAGCTGGTTTTCACTGTCCCTTGGAACTGCATTCGCTGCCACACAGACATTCGCGCTCTGCTAAAGCATTGCTTCCTAATGGGGCAACACTCTGTATCTCTCTCTGGCAGAGCCCGGCTGCCAAATTGGAAACGTCCAGAGATTGCGCCCACAGGAAAGCTGCCAGCACTGAAAGCTCTAGCTGGTTTTCACTGTCCCTTGGAACTGCATTCGCTGCCACACAGACATTTGCGCTCTGCTAAAGCATTGCTTCCTAATGGGGCAACACTCTGTATCTCTCTCTGGCAGAGCCCGGCTGCCAAATTGGAAACATCCAGAGATTGCGCCCACAGGAAAGCTGCCAGCACTGAAAGCTCTAGCTGGTTTTCACTGTCCCTTGGAACTGCATTCGCTGCCACACAGACATTCGCGCTCTGCTAAAGCATTGCTTCGTAATGGGGCAACACTCTGTATCTCTCTCTGGCAGAGCCCGGCTGCCAAATTGGAAACGTCCAGAGATTGCGCCCACAGGAAAGCTGCCAGCACTGAAAGCTCTAGCTGGTTTTCACTGTCCCTTGGAACTGCATTCGCTGCCACACAGACATTCGCGCTCTGCTAAAGCATTGCTTCCTAATGGGGCAACACTCTGTATCTCTCTCTGGCAGAGCCCGGCTGCCAAATTGGAAACGTCCAGAGATTGCGCCCACAGGAAAGCTGCCAGCACTGAAAGCTCTAGCTGGTTTTCACTGTCCCTTGGAACTGCATTCGCTGCCACACAGACATTCGCGCTCTGCTAAAGCATTGCTTCGTAATGGGGCAACACTCTGTATCTCTCTCTGGCAGAGCCCGGCTGCCAAATTGGAAACATCCAGAGATTGCGCCCACAGGAAAGCTGCCAGCACTGAAAGCTCTAGCTGGTTTTCACTGTCCCTTGGAACTGCATTCGCTGCCACACAGACATTCGCGCTCTGCTAAAGCATTGCTTCCTAATGGGGCAACACTCTGTATCTCTCTCTGGCAGAGCCCAGCTGCCAAATTGGAAACGTCCAGAGATTGCGCCCACAGGAAAGCTGCCAGCACTGAAAGCTCTAGCTGGTTTTCACTGTCCCTTGGAACTGCATTCGCTGCCACACAGACATTTGCGCTCTGCTAAAGCATTGCTTTGTAATGGGGCAACACTCTGTATCTCTCTCTGGCAGAGCCCGGCTGCCAAATTGGAAACATCCAGAGATTGCGCCCACAGGAAAGCTGCCAGCACTGAAAGCTCTAGCTGGTTTTCACTGTCCCTTGGAACTGCATTCGCTGCCACACAGACATTCGCGCTCTGCTAAAGCATTGCTTCCTAATGGGGCAACACTCTGTATCTCTCTCTGGCAGAGCCCAGCTGCCAAATTGGAAACGTCCAGAGATTGCGCCCACAGGAAAGCTGCCAGCACTGAAAGCTCTAGCTGGTTTTCACTGTCCCTTGGAACTGCATTCACTGCCACACAGACATTCGCGCTCTGCTAAAGCATTGCTTCGTAATGGGGCAACAATCTGTATCTCTCTCTGGCAGAGCCCGGCTGCCAAATTGGAAACGTCCAGAGATTGTGCCCACAGGAAAGCTGCCAGCACTGAAAGCTCTAGCTGGTTTTCACTGTCCCTTGGAACTGCATTCGCTGCCACACAGACATTCGCGCTCTGCTAAAGCTTAACTTGGTAATTGGGCAACACTCTGTATCTCTCTCTGGCAGAGCCCGGCTGCCAAATTGGAAACGTCCAGAGATTGCGCCCACAGGAAAGCTGCCAGCACTGAAAGCTCTAGCTGGTTTTCACTGTCCCTTGGAACTGCATTCGCTGCCACACAGACATTCGCGCTCTGCTAAAGCATTGCTTCCTAATGGGGCAACACTCTGTATCTCTCTCTGGCAGAGCCCGGCTGCCAAATTGGAAACGTCCAGAGATTGCGCCCACAGGAAAGCTGCCAGCACTGAAAGCTCTAGCTGGTTTTCACTGTCCCTTGGAACTGCATTCGCTGCCACACAGACATTCGCGCTCTGCTAAAGCATTGCTTCGTAATGGGGCAACACTCTGTATCTCTCTCTGGCAGAGCCCGGCTGCCAAATTGGAAACGTCCAGAGATTGCACCCACAGGAAAGCTGCCAGCACTGAAAGCTCTAGCTGGTTTTCACTGTCCCTTGGAACTGCATTCGCTGCCACACAGACATTTGCGCTCTGCTAAAGCATTGCTTCGTAATGGGGCAACACTCTGTATCTCTCTCTGGCAGAGCCCGGCTGCCAAATTGGAAACGTCCAGAGATTGCGCCCACAGGAAAGCTGCCAGCACTGAAAGCTCTAGCTGGTTTTCACTGTCCCTTGGAACTGCATTCGCTGCCACACAGACATTCGCGCTCTGCTAAAGCATTGCTTCCTAATGGGGCAACACTCTGCATCTCTCTCTGGCAGAGCCCGGCTGCCAAATTGGAAACGTCCAGAGATTGCGCCCACAGGAAAGCTGCCAGCACTGAAAGCTCTAGCTGGTTTTCACTGTCCCTTGGAACTGCATTCGCTGCCACACAGACATTCGCGCTCTGCTAAAGCATTGCTTCGTAATGGGGCAACACTCTGTATCTCTCTCTGGCAGAGCCCGGCTGCCAAATTGGAAACGTCCAGAGATTGCGCCCACAGGAAAGCTGCCAGCACTGAAAGCTCTAGCTGGTTTTCACTGTCCCTTGGAACTGCATTCGCTGCCACACAGACATTTGCGCTCTGCTAAAGCATTGCTTCGTAATGGGGCAACACTCTGCATCTCTCTCTGGCAGAGCCCGGCTGCCAAATTGGAAACATCCAGAGATTGCGCCCACAGGAAAGCTGCCAGCACTGAAAGCTCTAGCTGGTTTTCACTGTCCCTTGGAACTGCATTCGCTGCCACACAGACATTCGCGCTCTGCTAAAGCATTGCTTCGTAATGGGGCAACACTCTGTATCTCTCTCTGGCAGAGCCCGGCTGCCAAATTGGAAACGTCCAGAGATTGCGCCCACAGGAAAGCTGCCAGCACTGAAAGCTCTAGCTGGTTTTCACTGTCCCTTGGAACTGCATTCGCTGCCACACAGACATTCGCGCTCTGCTAAAGCATTGCTTCCTAATGGGGCAACACTCTGTATCTCTCTCTGGCAGAGCCCGGCTGCCAAATTGGAAACGTCCAGAGATTGCGCCCACAGGAAAGCTGCCAGCACTGAAAGCTCTAGCTGGTTTTCACTGTCCCTTGGAACTGCATTCGCTGCCACACAGACATTCGCGCTCAGCCATAGCATTGCTTGGTAAGGGGGCAACATTCTGTATCTCTCTCTGGCAGAGCCCGGCTGCCAAATTGGAAACGTCCAGAGATTGCGCCCACAGGAAAGCTGCCAGCACTGAAAGCTCTAGCTGGTTTTCACTGTCCCTTGGAACTGCATTCGCTGCCACACAGACATTCGCGCTCTGCTAAAGCATTGCTTCCTAATGGGGCAACACTCTGTATCTCTCTCTGGCAGAGCCCGGCTGCCAAATTGGAAACGTCCAGAGATTGCGCCCACAGGAAAGCTGCCAGCACTGAAAGCTCTAGCTGGTTTTCACTGTCCCTTGGAACTGCATTCGCTGCCACACAGACATTCGCGCTCTGCTAAAGCATTGCTTCCTAATGGGGCAACACTCTGTATCTCTCTGTGGCAGAGCCCGGCTGCCAAATTGGAAACGTCCAGAGATTGCGCCCACAGGAAAGCTGCCAGCACTGAAAGCTCTAGCTGGTTTTCACTGTCCCTTGGAACTGCATTCGCTGCCACACAGACATTCGCGCTCTGCTAAAGCATTGCTTCCTAATGGGGCAACACTCTCTATCTCTCTCTGGCAGAGCCCAGCTGCCAAATTGGAAACGTCCAGAGATTGCGCCCACAGGAAAGCTGCCAGCACTGAAAGCTCTAGCTGGTTTTCACTGTCCCTTGGAACTGCATTCGCTGCCACACAGACATTCGCGCTCTGCTAAAGCATTGCTTCGTAATGGGGCAACACTCTGTATCTCTCTCTGGCAGAGCCCGGCTGCCAAATTGGAAACGTCCGGAGATTGCGCCCACAGGAAAGCTGCCAGCACTGAAAGCTCTAGCTGGTTTTCACTGTCCCTTGGAACTGCATTCGCTGCCACACAGACATTCGCGCTCTGCTAAAGCATTGCTTCCTAATGGGGCAACACTCTGTATCTCTCTCTGGCAGAGCCCGGCTGCCAAATTGGAAACGTCCAGAGATTGCGCCCACAGGAAAGCTGCCAGCACTGAAAGCTCTAGCTGGTTTTCACTGTCCCTTGGAACTGCATTCGCTGCCACACAGACATTTGCGCTCTGCTAAAGCATTGCTTTGTAATGGGGCAACACTCTGTATCTCTCTCTGGCAGAGCCCGGCTGCCAAATTGGAAACGTCCAGACATTGCGCCCACAGGAAAGCTGCCAGCACTGAAAGCTCTAGCTGGTTTTCACTGTCCCTTGGAACTGCATTCGCTGCCACACAGACATTCGCGCTCTGCTAAAGCATTGCTTCGTAATGGGGCAACACTCTGTATCTCTCTCTGGCAGAGCCCGGCTGCCAAATTGGAAACGTCCAGAGATTGCGCCCACAGGAAAGCTGCCAGCACTGAAAGCTCTAGCTGGTTTTCACTGTCCCTTGGAACTGCATTCGCTGCCACACAGACATTCGCGCTCTGCTAAAGCATTGCTTCGTAATGGGGCAACACTCTGTATCTCTCTCTGGCAGAGCCCGGCTGCCAAATTGGAAACGTCCAGAGATTGCGCCCACAGGAAAGCTGCCAGCACTGAAAGCTCTAGCTGGTTTTCACTGTCCCTTGGAACTGCATTCGCTGCCACACAGACATTCGCGCTCTGCTAAAGCATTGCTTTGTAATGGGGCAACACTCTGTATCTCTCTCTGGCAGAGCCCGGCTGCCAAATTGGAAACGTCCAGAGATTGCGCCCACAGGAAAGCTGCCAGCACTGAAAGCTCTAGCTGGTTTTCACTGTCCCTTGGAACTGCATTCGCTGCCACACAGACATTCGCGCTCTGCTAAAGCATTGCTTCGTAATGGGGCAACAATCTGTATCTCTCTGTGGCAGAGCCCGGCTGCCAAATTGGAAACGTCCAGAGATTGCGCCCACAGGAAAGCTGCCAGCACTGAAAGCTCTAGCTGGTTTTCACTGTCCCTTGGAACTGCATTCGCTGCCACACAGACATTTGCGCTCTGCTAAAGCATTGCTTCCTAATGGGGCAACACTCTGTATCTCTCTCTGGCAGAGCCCGGCTGCCAAATTGGAAACGTCCAGAGATTGCGCCCACAGGAAAGCTGCCAGCACTGAAAGCTCTAGCTGGTTTTCACTGTCCCTTGGAACTGCATTTACTGCCAAACAGACATTCGCGCTCTGCTAAAGCATTGGTTCGTAATGGGGCAACACTCTCTATCTCTCTCTGGCAGAGCCCGGCTGCCAAATTGGAAACGTCCAGAGATTGCGCCCACAGGAAAGCTGCCAGCACTGAAAGCTCTAGCTGGTTTTCACTGTCCCTTGGAACTGCATTCGCTGCCACACAGACATTTGCGCTCTGCTAAAGCATTGCTTTGTAATGGGGCAACACTCTGTATCTCTCTCTGGCAGAGCCCGGCTGCCAAATTGGAAACATCCAGAGATTGCGCCCACAGGAAAGCTGCCAGCACTGAAAGCTCTAGCTGGTTTTCACTGTCCCTTGGAACTGCATTCGCTGCCACACAGACATTTGCGCTCTGCTAAAGCATTGCTTCGTAATGGGGCAACACTCTGTATCTCTCTCTGGCAGAGCCCGGCTGCCAAATTGGAAACGTCCAGAGATTGCGCCCACAGGAAAGCTGCCAGCACTGAAAGCTCTAGCTGGTTTTCACTGTCCCTTGGAACTGCATTCGCTGCCACACAGACATTCGCGCTCTGCTAAAGCATTGCTTCGTAATGGGGCAACACTCTGTATCTCTCTCTGGCAGAGCCCGGCTGCCAAATTGGAAACGTCCAGAGATTGCGCCCACAGGAAAGCTGCCAGCACTGAAAGCTCTAGCTGGTTTTCACTGTCCCTTGGAACTGCATTCGCTGCCACACAGACATTCGCGCTCTGCTAAAGCATTGCTTCGTAATGGGGCAACACTCTGTATCTCTCTCTGGCAGAGCCCGGCTGCCAAATTGGAAACGTCCGGAGATTGCGCCCACAGGAAAGCTGCCAGCACTGAAAGCTCTAGCTGGTTTTCACTGTCCCTTGGAACTGCATTCGCTGCCACACAGACATTCGCGCTCTGCTAAAGCATTGCTTCCTAATGGGGCAACACTCTGTATCTCTCTCTGGCAGAGCCCGGCTGCCAAATTGGAAACGTCCAGAGATTGCGCCCACAGGAAAGCTGCCAGCACTGAAAGCTCTAGCTGGTTTTCACTGTCCCTTGGAACTGCATTCGCTGCCACACAGACATTTGCGCTCTGCTAAAGCATTGCTTTGTAATGGGGCAACACTCTGTATCTCTCTCTGGCAGAGCCCGGCTGCCAAATTGGAAACATCCAGAGATTGCGCCCACAGGAAAGCTGCCAGCACTGAAAGCTCTAGCTGGTTTTCACTGTCCCTTGGAACTGCATTCGCTGCCACACAGACATTCGCGCTCTGCTAAAGCATTGCTTCGTAATGGGGCAACACTCTGTATCTCTCTCTGGCAGAGCCCGGCTGCCAAATTGGAAACGTCCAGAGATTGCGCCCACAGGAAAGCTGCCAGCACTGAAAGCTCTAGCTGGTTTTCACTGTCCCTTGGAACTGCATTCGCTGCCACACAGACATTCGCGCTCTGCTAAAGCATTGCTTCCTAATGGGGCAACACTCTGTATCTCTCTCTGGCAGAGCCCGGCTGCCAAATTGGAAACGTCCAGAGATTGCGCCCACAGGAAAGCTGCCAGCACTGAAAGCTCTAGCTGGTTTTCACTGTCCCTTGGAACTGCATTCGCTGCCACACAGACATTCGCGCTCTGCTAAAGCATTGCTTTGCAATGGGGCAACACTCTGTATCTCTCTCTGGCAGAGCCCGGCTGCCAAATTGGAAACGTCCAGAGATTGCGCCCACAGGAAAGCTGCCAGCACTGAAAGCTCTAGCTGGTTTTCACTGTCCCTTGGAACTGCATTCGCTGCCACACAGACATTCGCGCTCTGCTAAAGCATTGCTTCGTAATGGGGCAACAATCTGTATCTCTCTGTGGCAGAGCCCGGCTGCCAAATTGGAAACGTCCAGAGATTGCGCCCACAGGAAAGCTGCCAGCACTGAAAGCTCTAGCTGGTTTTCACTGTCCCTTGGAACTGCATTCGCTGCCACACAGACATTTGCGCTCTGCTAAAGCATTGCTTCGTAATGGGGCAACACTCTGTATCTCTCTCTGGCAGAGCCCGGCTGCCAAATTGGAAACGTCCAGAGATTGCGCCCACAGGAAAGCTGCCAGCACTGAAAGCTCTAGCTGGTTTTCACTGTCCCTTGGAACTGCATTTACTGCCAAACAGACATTCGCGCTCTGCTAAAGCATTGGTTCGTAATGGGGCAACACTCTCTATCTCTCTCTGGCAGAGCCCGGCTGCCAAATTGGAAACGTCCAGAGATTGCGCCCACAGGAAAGCTGCCAGCACTGAAAGCTCTAGCTGGTTTTCACTGTCCCTTGGAACTGCATTCGCTGCCACACAGACATTTGCGCTCTGCTAAAGCATTGCTTTGTAATGGGGCAACACTCTGTATCTCTCTCTGGCAGAGCCCGGCTGCCAAATTGGAAACATCCAGAGATTGCGCCCACAGGAAAGCTGCCAGCACTGAAAGCTCTAGCTGGTTTTCACTGTCCCTTGGAACTGCATTCGCTGCCACACAGACATTCGCGCTCTGCTAAAGCATTGCTTCGTAATGGGGCAACACTCTGTATCTCTCTCTGGCAGAGCCCGGCTGCCAAATTGGAAACGTCCAGAGATTGCGCCCACAGGAAAGCTGCCAGCACTGAAAGCTCTAGCTGGTTTTCACTGTCCCTTGGAACTGCATTCGCTGCCACACAGACATTCGCGCTCTGCTAAAGCATTGCTTCGTAATGGGGCAACACTCTGTATCTCTCTCTGGCAGAGCCCGGCTGCCAAATTGGAAACGTCCAGAGATTGCGCCCACAGGAAAGCTGCCAGCACTGAAAGCTCTAGCTGGTTTTCACTGTCCCTTGGAACTGCATTCGCTGCCACACAGACATTCGCGCTCTGCTAAAGCATTGCTTTGTAATGGGGCAACACTCTGTATCTCTCTCTGGCAGAGCCCGGCTGCCAAATTGGAAACATCCAGAGATTGCGCCCACAGGAAAGCTGCCAGCACTGAAAGCTCTAGCTGGTTTTCACTGTCCCTTGGAACTGCATTCGCTGCCACACAGACATTCGCGCTCTGCTAAAGCATTGCTTCGTAATGGGGCAACACTCTGTATCTCTCTCTGGCAGAGCCCGGCTGCCAAATTGGAAACGTCCAGAGATTGCGCCCACAGGAAAGCTGCCAGCACTGAAAGCTCTAGCTGGTTTTCACTGTCCCTTGGAACTGCATTCGCTGCCACACAGACATTCGCGCTCTGCTAAAGCATTGCTTCGTAATGGGGCAACACTCTGTATCTCTCTCTGGCAGAGCCCGGCTGCCAAATTGGAAACGTCCAGAGATTGCGCCCACAGGAAAGCTGCCAGCACTGAAAGCTCTAGCTGGTTTTCACTGTCCCTTGGAACTGCATTCGCTGCCACACAGACATTCGCGCTCTGCTAAAGCATTGCTTTGTAATGGGGCAACACTCTGTATCTCTCTCTGGCAGAGCCCGGCTGCCAAATTGGAAACGTCCAGAGATTGCGCCCACAGGAAAGCTGCCAGCACTGAAAGCTCTAGCTGGTTTTCACTGTCCCTTGGAACTGCATTCGCTGCCACACAGACATTCGCGCTCTGCTAAAGCATTGCTTCGTAATGGGGCAACAATCTGTATCTCTCTGTGGCAGAGCCCGGCTGCCAAATTGGAAACGTCCAGAGATTGCGCCCACAGGAAAGCTGCCAGCACTGAAAGCTCTAGCTGGTTTTCACTGTCCCTTGGAACTGCATTCGCTGCCACACAGACATTTGCGCTCTGCTAAAGCATTGCTTCCTAATGGGGCAACACTCTGTATCTCTCTCTGGCAGAGCCCGGCTGCCAAATTGGAAACGTCCAGAGATTGCGCCCACAGGAAAGCTGCCAGCACTGAAAGCTCTAGCTGGTTTTCACTGTCCCTTGGAACTGCATTTACTGCCAAACAGACATTCGCGCTCTGCTAAAGCATTGGTTCGTAATGGGGCAACACTCTGTATCTCTCTCTGGCAGAGCCCGGCTGCCAAATTGGAAACGTCCAGAGATTGCGCCCACAGGAAAGCTGCCAGCACTGAAAGCTCTAGCTGGTTTTCACTGTCCCTTGGAACTGCATTCGCTGCCACACAGACATTCGCGCTCTGCTAAAGCATTGCTTCGTAATGGGGCAACACTCTGTATCTCTCTCTGGCAGAGCCCGGCTGCCAAATTGGAAACGTCCAGAGATTGCGCCCACAGGAAAGCTGCCAGCACTGAAAGCTCTAGCTGGTTTTCACTGTCCCTTGGAACTGCATTCGCTGCCACACAGACATTCGCGCTCTGCTAAAGCATTGCTTCCTAATGGGGCAACACTCTGTATCTCTCTCTGGCAGAGCCCGGCTGCCAAATTGGAAACGTCCAGAGATTGCGCCCACAGGAAAGCTGCCAGCACTGAAAGCTCTAGCTGGTTTTCACTGTCCCTTGGAACTGCATTCGCTGCCACACAGACATTTGCGCTCTGCTAAAGCATTGCTTCGTAATGGGGCAACACTCTGTATCTCTCTCTGGCAGAGCCCGGCTGCCAAATTGGAAACGTCCAGAGATTGCGCCCACAGGAAAGCTGCCAGCACTGAAAGCTCTAGCTGGTTTTCACTGTCCCTTGGAACTGCATTCGCTGCCACACAGACATTCGCGCTCTGCTAAAGCATTGCTTCGTAATGGGGCAACACTCTGTATCTCTCTCTGGCAGAGCCCGGCTGCCAAATTGGAAACGTCCGGAGATTGCGCCCACAGGAAAGCTGCCAGCACTGAAAGCTCTAGCTGGTTTTCACTGTCCCTTGGAACTGCATTCGCTGCCACACAGACATTCGCGCTCTGCTAAAGCATTGCTTCCTAATGGGGCAACACTCTGTATCTCTCTCTGGCAGAGCCCGGCTGCCAAATTGGAAACGTCCGGAGATTGCGCCCACAGGAAAGCTGCCAGCACTGAAAGCTCTAGCTGGTTTTCACTGTCCCTTGGAACTGCATTCGCTGCCACACAGACATTCGCGCTCTGCTAAAGCATTGCTTCCTAATGGGGCAACACTCTGTATCTCTCTCTGGCAGAGCCCGGCTGCCAAATTGGAAACGTCCAGAGATTGCGCCCACAGGAAAGCTGCCAGCACTGAAAGCTCTAGCTGGTTTTCACTGTCCCTTGGAACTGCATTCGCTGCCACACAGACATTCGCGCTCTGCTAAAGCATTGCTTCCTAATGGGGCAACACTCTGTATCTCTCTCTGGCAGAGCCCGGCTGCCAAATTGGAAACGTCCGGAGATTGCGCCCACAGGAAAGCTGCCAGCACTGAAAGCTCTAGCTGGTTTTCACTGTCCCTTGGAACTGCATTCGCTGCCACACAGACATTCGCGCTCTGCTAAAGCATTGCTTCGTAATGGGGCAACACTCTGTATCTCTCTCTGGCAGAGCCCGGCTGCCAAATTGGAAACGTCCGGAGATTGCGCCCACAGGAAAGCTGCCAGCACTGAAAGCTCTAGCTGGTTTTCACTGTCCCTTGGAACTGCATTCGCTGCCACACAGACATTTGCGCTCTGCTAAAGCATTGCTTCCTAATGGGGCAACACTCTGTATCTCTCTCTGGCAGAGCCCGGCTGCCAAATTGGAAACGTCCAGAGATTGCGCCCACAGGAAAGCTGCCAGCACTGAAAGCTCTAGCTGGTTTTCACTGTCCCTTGGAACTGCATTCGCTGCCACACAGACATTCGCGCTCTGCTAAAGCATTGCTTCGTAATGGGGCAACACTCTGTATCTCTCTCTGGCAGAGCCCGGCTGCCAAATTGGAAACGTCCAGAGATTGCGCCCACAGGAAAGCTGCCAGCACTGAAAGCTCTAGCTGGTTTTCACTGTCCCTTGGAACTGCATTCGCTGCCACACAGACATTCGCGCTCTGCTAAAGCATTGCTTCCTAATGGGGCAACACTCTGTATCTCTCTCTGGCAGAGCCCGGCTGCCAAATTGGAAACGTCCAGAGATTGCGCCCACAGGAAAGCTGCCAGCACTGAAAGCTCTAGCTGGTTTTCACTGTCCCTTGGAACTGCATTCGCTGCCACACAGACATTCGCGCTCTGCTAAAGCATTGCTTCGTAATGGGGAAACACTCTGTATCTCTCTCTGGCAGAGCCCGGCTGCCAAATTGGAAACGTCCAGAGATTGCGCCCACAGGAAAGCTGCCAGCACTGAAAGCTCTAGCTGGTTTTCACTGTCCCTTGGAACTGCATTCGCTGCCACACAGACATTCGCGCTCTGCTAAAGCATTGCTTCCTAATGGGGCAACACTCTGTATCTCTCTCTGGCAGAGCCCAGCTGCCAAATTGGAAACGTCCAGAGATTGCGCCCACAGGAAAGCTGCCAGCACTGAAAGCTCTAGCTGGTTTTCACTGTCCCTTGGAACTGCATTCGCTGCCACACAGACATTTGCGCTCTGCTAAAGCATTGCTTTGTAATGGGGCAACACTCTGTATCTCTCTCTGGCAGAGCCCGGCTGCCAAATTGGAAACATCCAGAGATTGCGCCCACAGGAAAGCTGCCAGCACTGAAAGCTCTAGCTGGTTTTCACTGTCCCTTGGAACTGCATTCGCTGCCACACAGACATTCGCGCTCTGCTAAAGCATTGCTTCCTAATGGGGCAACACTCTGTATCTCTCTCTGGCAGAGCCCAGCTGCCAAATTGGAAACGTCCAGAGATTGCGCCCACAGGAAAGCTGCCAGCACTGAAAGCTCTAGCTGGTTTTCACTGTCCCTTGGAACTGCATTCACTGCCACACAGACATTCGCGCTCTGCTAAAGCATTGCTTCGTAATGGGGCAACAATCTGTATCTCTCTCTGGCAGAGCCCGGCTGCCAAATTGGAAACGTCCAGAGATTGTGCCCACAGGAAAGCTGCCAGCACTGAAAGCTCTAGCTGGTTTTCACTGTCCCTTGGAACTGCATTCGCTGCCACACAGACATTCGCGCTCTGCTAAAGCTTAACTTGGTAATTGGGCAACACTCTGTATCTCTCTCTGGCAGAGCCCGGCTGCCAAATTGGAAACGTCCAGAGATTGCGCCCACAGGAAAGCTGCCAGCACTGAAAGCTCTAGCTGGTTTTCACTGTCCCTTGGAACTGCATTCGCTGCCACACAGACATTCGCGCTCTGCTAAAGCATTGCTTCCTAATGGGGCAACACTCTGTATCTCTCTCTGGCAGAGCCCGGCTGCCAAATTGGAAACGTCCAGAGATTGCGCCCACAGGAAAGCTGCCAGCACTGAAAGCTCTAGCTGGTTTTCACTGTCCCTTGGAACTGCATTCGCTGCCACACAGACATTCGCGCTCTGCTAAAGCATTGCTTCGTAATGGGGCAACACTCTGTATCTCTCTCTGGCAGAGCCCGGCTGCCAAATTGGAAACGTCCGGAGATTGCGCCCACAGGAAAGCTGCCAGCACTGAAAGCTCTAGCTGGTTTTCACTGTCCCTTGGAACTGCATTCGCTGCCACACAGACATTCGCGCTCTGCTAAAGCATTGCTTCCTAATGGGGCAACACTCTGTATCTCTCTCTGGCAGAGCCCGGCTGCCAAATTGGAAACGTCCAGAGATTGCGCCCACAGGAAAGCTGCCAGCACTGAAAGCTCTAGCTGGTTTTCACTGTCCCTTGGAACTGCATTCGCTGCCACACAGACATTCGCGCTCTGCTAAAGCATTGCTTCCTAATGGGGCAACACTCTGTATCTCTCTCTGGCAGAGCCCGGCTGCCAAATTGGAAACGTCCAGAGATTGCGCCCACAGGAAAGCTGCCAGCACTGAAAGCTCTAGCTGGTTTTCACTGTCCCTTGGAACTGCATTCGCTGCCACACAGACATTCGCGCTCAGCCATAGCATTGCTTGGTAAGGGGGCAACATTCTGTATCTCTCTCTGGCAGAGCCCGGCTGCCAAATTGGAAACGTCCAGAGATTGCGCCCACAGGAAAGCTGCCAGCACTGAAAGCTCTAGCTGGTTTTCACTGTCCCTTGGAACTGCATTCGCTGCCACACAGACATTCGCGCTCTGCTAAAGCATTGCTTCGTAATGGGGCAACACTCTGTATCTCTCTCTGGCAGAGCCCGGCTGCCAAATTGGAAACGTCCAGAGATTGCGCCCACAGGAAAGCTGCCAGCACTGAAAGCTCTAGCTGGTTTTCACTGTCCCTTGGAACTGCATTCGCTGCCACACAGACATTCGCGCTCTGCTAAAGCATTGCTTCGTAATGGGGCAACACTCTGTATCTCTCTCTGGCAGAGCCCGGCTGCCAAATTGGAAACGTCCGGAGATTGCGCCCACAGGAAAGCTGCCAGCACTGAAAGCTCTAGCTGGTTTTCACTGTCCCTTGGAACTGCATTCGCTGCCACACAGACATTCGCGCTCTGCTAAAGCATTGCTTCCTAATGGGGCAACACTCTGTATCTCTCTCTGGCAGAGCCCGGCTGCCAAATTGGAAACGTCCAGAGATTGCGCCCACAGGAAAGCTGCCAGCACTGAAAGCTCTAGCTGGTTTTCACTGTCCCTTGGAACTGCATTCGCTGCCACACAGACATTCGCGCTCTGCTAAAGCATTGCTTCGTAATGGGGCAACAATCTGTATCTCTCTGTGGCAGAGCCCGGCTGCCAAATTGGAAACGTCCAGAGATTGCGCCCACAGGAAAGCTGCCAGCACTGAAAGCTCTAGCTGGTTTTCACTGTCCCTTGGAACTGCATTCGCTGCCACACAGACATTCGCGCTCTGCTAAAGCATTGCTTCCTAATGGGGCAACACTCTGTATCTCTCTCTGGCAGAGCCCGGCTGCCAAATTGGAAACGTCCAGAGATTGCGCCCACAGGAAAGCTGCCAGCACTGAAAGCTCTAGCTGGTTTTCACTGTCCCTTGGAACTGCATTCGCTGCCACACAGACATTCGCGCTCTGCTAAAGCATTGCTTCGTAATGGGGCAACACTCTGTATCTCTCTCTGGCAGAGCCCGGCTGCCAAATTGGAAACGTCCAGAGATTGCGCCCACAGGAAAGCTGCCAGCACTGAAAGCTCTAGCTGGTTTTCACTGTCCCTTGGAACTGCATTCGCTGCCACACAGACATTCGCGCTCTGCTAAAGCATTGCTTCCTAATGGGGCAACACTCTGTATCTCTCTCTGGCAGAGCCCGGCTGCCAAATTGGAAACGTCCAGAGATTGCGCCCACAGGAAAGCTGCCAGCACTGAAAGCTCTAGCTGGTTTTCACTGTCCCTTGGAACTGCATTCGCTGCCACACAGACATTTGCGCTCTGCTAAAGCATTGCTTCGTAATGGGGCAACACTCTGTATCTCTCTCTGGCAGAGCCCGGCTGCCAAATTGGAAACGTCCAGAGATTGCGCCCACAGGAAAGCTGCCAGAACTGAAAGCTCTAGCTGGTTTTCACTGTCCCTTGGAACTGCATTCGCTGCCACACAGACATTCGCGCTCTGCTAAAGCATTGCTTCCTAATGGGGCAACACTCTGTATCTCTCTGTGGCAGAGCCCGGCTGCCAAATTGGAAACGTCCAGAGATTGCGCCCACAGGAAAGCTGCCAGCACTGAAAGCTCTAGCTGGTTTTCACTGTCCCTTGGAACTGCATTCGCTGCCACACAGACATTCGCGCTCAGCCATAGCATTGCTTGGTAAGGGGGCAACATTCTGTATCTCTCTCTGGCAGAGCCCGGCTGCCAAATTGGAAACGTCCAGAGATTGCGCCCACAGGAAAGCTGCCAGCACTGAAAGCTCTAGCTGGTTTTCACTGTCCCTTGGAACTGCATTCGCTGCCACACAGACATTCGCGCTCTGCTAAAGCATTGCTTCCTAATGGGGCAACACTCTGTATCTCTCTCTGGCAGAGCCCGGCTGCCAAATTGGAAACGTCCAGAGATTGCGCCCACAGGAAAGCTGCCAGCACTGAAAGCTCTAGCTGGTTTTCACTGTCCCTTGGAACTGCATTCGCTGCCACACAGACATTCGCGCTCTGCTAAAGCATTGCTTCCTAATGGGGCAACACTCTGTATCTCTCTCTGGCAGAGCCCGGCTGCCAAATTGGAAACGTCCAGAGATTGCGCCCACAGGAAAGCTGCCAGCACTGAAAGCTCTAGCTGGTTTTCACTGTCCCTTGGAACTGCATTCGCTGCCACACAGACATTCGCGCTCTGCTAAAGCATTGCTTCCTAATGGGGCAACACTCTGTATCTCTCTCTGGCAGAGCCTGGCTGCCAAATTGGAAACGTCCAGAGATTGCGCCCACAGGAAAGCTGCCAGCACTGAAAGCTCTAGCTGGTTTTCACTGTCCCTTGGAACTGCATTCGCTGCCACACAGACATTCGCGCTCTGCTAAAGCATTGCTTCGTAATGGGGCAACACTCTGTATCTCTCTCTGGCAGAGCCCGGCTGCCAAATTGGAAACGTCCAGAGATTGCGCCCACAGGAAAGCTGCCAGCACTGAAAGCTCTAGCTGGTTTTCACTGTCCCTTGGAACTGCATTCGCTGCCACACAGACATTTGCGCTCTGCTAAAGCATTGCTTCGTAATGGGGCAACACTCTGTATCTCTCTCTGGCAGAGCCCGGCTGCCAAATTGGAAACATCCAGAGATTGCGCCCACAGGAAAGCTGCCAGCACTGAAAGCTCTAGCTGGTTTTCACTGTCCCTTGGAACTGCATTCGCTGCCACACAGACATTCGCGCTCTGCTAAAGCATTGCTTCCTAATGGGGCAACACTCTGTATCTCTCTCTGGCAGAGCCCAGCTGCCAAATTGGAAACGTCCAGAGATTGCGCCCACAGGAAAGCTGCCAGCACTGAAAGCTCTAGCTGGTTTTCACTGTCCCTTGGAACTGCATTCGCTGCCACACAGACATTCGCGCTCTGCTAAAGCATTGCTTCGTAATGGGGCAACACTCTGTATCTCTCTCTGGCAGAGCCCGGCTGCCAAATTGGAAACGTCCAGAGATTGCGCCCACAGGAAAGCTGCCAGCACTGAAAGCTCTAGCTGGTTTTCACTGTCCCTTGGAACTGCATTCGCTGCCACACAGACATTCGCGCTCTGCTAAAGCATTGCTTCCTAATGGGGCAACACTCTGTATCTCTCTCTGGCAGAGCCCGGCTGCCAAATTGGAAACGTCCAGAGATTGCGCCCACAGGAAAGCTGCCAGCACTGAAAGCTCTAGCTGGTTTTCACTGTCCCTTGGAACTGCATTCGCTGCCACACAGACATTCGCGCTCTGCTAAAGCATTGCTTCCTAATGGGGCAACACTCTGTATCTCTCTCTGGCAGAGCCCGGCTGCCAAATTGGAAACGTCCAGAGATTGCGCCCACAGGAAAGCTGCCAGCACTGAAAGCTCTAGCTGGTTTTCACTGTCCCTTGGAACTGCATTCGCTGCCACACAGACATTCGCGCTCTGCTAAAGCATTGCTTCCTAATGGGGCAACACTCTGTATCTCTCTCTGGCAGAGCCCGGCTGCCAAATTGGAAACGTCCAGAGATTGCGCCCACAGGAAAGCTGCCAGCACTGAAAGCTCTAGCTGGTTTTCACTGTCCCTTGGAACTGCATTCGCTGCCACACAGACATTTGCGCTCTGCTAAAGCATTGCTTCGTAATGGGGCAACACTCTGTATCTCTCTCTGGCAGAGCCCGGCTGCCAAATTGGAAACGTCCAGAGATTGCGCCCACAGGAAAGCTGCCAGCACTGAAAGCTCTAGCTGGTTTTCACTGTCCCTTGGAACTGCATTCGCTGCCACACAGACATTCGCGCTCTGCTAAAGCATTGCTTCCTAATGGGGCAACACTCTGTATCTCTCTCTGGCAGAGCCCGGCTGCCAAATTGGAAACGTCCAGAGATTGCGCCCACAGGAAAGCTGCCAGCACTGAAAGCTCTAGCTGGTTTTCACTGTCCCTTGGAACTGCATTCGCTGCCACACAGACATTCGCGCTCTGCTAAAGCATTGCTTCCTAATGGGGCAACACTCTGTATCTCTCTCTGGCAGAGCCCGGCTGCCAAATTGGAAACGTCCAGAGATTGCGCCCACAGGAAAGCTGCCAGCACTGAAAGCTCTAGCTGGTTTTCACTGTCCCTTGGAACTGCATTCGCTGCCACACAGACATTCGCGCTCTGCTAAAGCATTGCTTCCTAATGGGGCAACACTCTGTATCTCTCTCTGGCAGAGCCCGGCTGCCAAATTGGAAACGTCCAGAGATTGCGCCCACAGGAAAGCTGCCAGCACTGAAAGCTCTAGCTGGTTTTCACTGTCCCTTGGAACTGCATTCGCTGCCACACAGACATTTGCGCTCTGCTAAAGCATTGCTTCGTAATGGGGCAACACTCTGTATCTCTCTCTGGCAGAGCCCGGCTGCCAAATTGGAAACGTCCAGAGATTGCGCCCACAGGAAAGCTGCCAGCACTGAAAGCTCTAGCTGGTTTTCACTGTCCCTTGGAACTGCATTCGCTGCCACACAGACATTCGCGCTCTGCTAAAGCATTGCTTCGTAATGGGGCAACAATCTGTATCTCTCTGTGGCAGAGCCCGGCTGCCAAATTGGAAACGTCCAGAGATTGCGCCCACAGGAAAGCTGCCAGCACTGAAAGCTCTAGCTGGTTTTCACTGTCCCTTGGAACTGCATTCGCTGCCACACAGACATTCGCGCTCTGCTAAAGCATTGCTTCGTAATGGGGCAACACTCTGTATCTCTCTCTGGCAGAGCCCGGCTGCCAAATTGGAAACGTCCAGAGATTGCGCCCACAGGAAAGCTGCCAGCACTGAAAGCTCTAGCTGGTTTTCACTGTCCCTTGGAACTGCATTCGCTGCCACACAGACATTCGCGCTCTGCTAAAGCATTGCTTCCTAATGGGGCAACACTCTGTATCTCTCTCTGGCAGAGCCCGGCTGCCAAATTGGAAACGTCCAGAGATTGCGCCCACAGGAAAGCTGCCAGCACTGAAAGCTCTAGCTGGTTTTCACTGTCCCTTGGAACTGCATTCGCTGCCACACAGACATTCGCGCTCTGCTAAAGCATTGCTTCCTAATGGGGCAACACTCTGTATCTCTCTCTGGCAGAGCCCGGCTGCCAAATTGGAAATGTCCAGAGATTGCGCCCACAGGAAAGCTGCCAGCACTGAAAGCTCTAGCTGGTTTTCACTGTCCCTTGGAACTGCATTCGCTGCCACACAGACATTCGCGCTCTGCTAAAGCATTGCTTCCTAATGGGGCAACACTCTGTATCTCTCTCTGGCAGAGCCCGGCTGCCAAATTGGAAACGTCCAGAGATTGCGCCCACAGGAAAGCTGCCAGCACTGAAAGCTCTAGCTGGTTTTCACTGTCCCTTGGAACTGCATTCGCTGCCACACAGACATTCGCGCTCTGCTAAAGCATTGCTTCGTAATGGGGCAACACTCTGTATCTCTCTCTGGCAGAGCCCGGCTGCCAAATTGGAAACGTCCAGAGATTGCGCCCACAGGAAAGCTGCCAGCACTGAAAGCTCTAGCTGGTTTTCACTGTCCCTTGGAACTGCATTCGCTGCCACACAGACATTTGCGCTCTGCTAAAGCATTGCTTTGTAATGGGGCAACACTCTGTATCTCTCTCTGGCAGAGCCCGGCTGCCAAATTGGAAACATCCAGAGATTGCGCCCACAGGAAAGCTGCCAGCACTGAAAGCTCTAGCTGGTTTTCACTGTCCCTTGGAACTGCATTCGCTGCCACACAGACATTCGCGCTCTGCTAAAGCATTGCTTCGTAATGGGGCAACAATCTGTATCTCTCTGTGGCAGAGCCCGGCTGCCAAATTGGAAACGTCCAGAGATTGCGCCCACAGGAAAGCTGCCAGCACTGAAAGCTCTAGCTGGTTTTCACTGTCCCTTGGAACTGCATTCGCTGCCACACAGACATTCGCGCTCTGCTAAAGCATTGCTTCGTAATGGGGCAACACTCTGTATCTCTCTCTGGCAGAGCCCGGCTGCCAAATTGGAAACGTCCAGAGATTGCGCCCACAGGAAAGCTGCCAGCACTGAAAGCTCTAGCTGGTTTTCACTGTCCCTTGGAACTGCATTCGCTGCCACACAGACATTCGCGCTCTGCTAAAGCATTGCTTCGTAATGGGGCAACACTCTGCATATCTCTCTCTGGCAGAGCCCGGCTGCCAAATTGGAAACATCCAGAGATTGCGCCCACAGGAAAGCTGCCAGCACTGAAAGCTCTAGCTGGTTTTCACTGTCCCTTGGAACTGCATTCGCTGCCACACAGACATTCGCGCTCTGCTAAAGCATTGCTTCGTAATGGGGCAACACTCTGTATCTCTCTCTGGCAGAGCCCGGCTGCCAAATTGGAAACGTCCAGAGATTGCGCCCACAGGAAAGCTGCCAGCACTGAAAGCTCTAGCTGGTTTTCACTGTCCCTTGGAACTGCATTCGCTGCCACACAGACATTCGCGCTCTGCTAAAGCATTGCTTCGTAATGGGGCAACACTCTGTATCTCTCTCTGGCAGAGCCCGGCTGCCAAATTGGAAACATCCAGAGATTGCGCCCACAGGAAAGCTGCCAGCACTGAAAGCTCTAGCTGGTTTTCACTGTCCCTTGGAACTGCATTCGCTGCCACACAGACATTCGCGCTCTGCTAAAGCATTGCTTCCTAATGGGGCAACACTCTGTATCTCTCTCTGGCAGAGCCCAGCTGCCAAATTGGAAACGTCCAGAGATTGCGCCCACAGGAAAGCTGCCAGCACTGAAAGCTCTAGCTGGTTTTCACTGTCCCTTGGAACTGCATTCGCTGCCACACAGACATTCGCGCTCTGCTAAAGCATTGCTTCGTAATGGGGCAACACTCTGTATCTCTCTCTGGCAGAGCCCGGCTGCCAAATTGGAAACGTCCAGAGATTGCGCCCACAGGAAAGCTGCCAGCACTGAAAGCTCTAGCTGGTTTTCACTGTCCCTTGGAACTGCATTCGCTGCCACACAGACATTCGCGCTCTGCTAAAGCATTGCTTCGTAATGGGGCAACACTCTGTATCTCTCTCTGGCAGAGCCCGGCTGCCAAATTGGAAACGTCCAGAGATTGCGCCCACAGGAAAGCTGCCAGCACTGAAAGCTCTAGCTGGTTTTCACTGTCCCTTGGAACTGCATTCGCTGCCACACAGACATTCGCGCTCTGCTAAAGCATTGCTTCCTAATGGGGCAACACTCTGTATCTCTCTCTGGCAGAGCCCGGCTGCCAAATTGGAAACGTCCAGAGATTGCGCCCACAGGAAAGCTGCCAGCACTGAAAGCTCTAGCTGGTTTTCACTGTCCCTTGGAACTGCATTCGCTGCCACACAGACATTCGCGCTCTGCTAAAGCATTGCTTCCTAATGGGGCAACACTCTGTATCTCTCTCTGGCAGAGCCCGGCTGCCAAATTGGAAACGTCCAGAGATTGCGCCCACAGGAAAGCTGCCAGCACTGAAAGCTCTAGCTGGTTTTCACTGTCCCTTGGAACTGCATTCGCTGCCACACAGACATTCGCGCTCTGCTAAAGCATTGCTTCGTAATGGGGCAACACTCTGTATCTCTCTCTGGCAGAGCCCGGCTGCCAAATTGGAAACGTCCAGAGATTGCGCCCACAGGAAAGCTGCCAGCACTGAAAGCTCTAGCTGGTTTTCACTGTCCCTTGGAACTGCATTCGCTGCCACACAGACATTCGCGCTCTGCTAAAGCATTGCTTCGTAATGGGGCAACACTCTGCATATCTCTCTCTGGCAGAGCCCGGCTGCCAAATTGGAAACATCCAGAGATTGCGCCCACAGGAAAGCTGCCAGCACTGAAAGCTCTAGCTGGTTTTCACTGTCCCTTGGAACTGCATTCGCTGCCACACAGACATTCGCGCTCTGCTAAAGCATTGCTTCGTAATGGGGCAACACTCTGTATCTCTCTCTGGCAGAGCCCGGCTGCCAAATTGGAAACGTCCAGAGATTGCGCCCACAGGAAAGCTGCCAGCACTGAAAGCTCTAGCTGGTTTTCACTGTCCCTTGGAACTGCATTCGCTGCCACACAGACATTCGCGCTCTGCTAAAGCATTGCTTCGTAATGGGGCAACACTCTGTATCTCTCTCTGGCAGAGCCCGGCTGCCAAATTGGAAACATCCAGAGATTGCGCCCACAGGAAAGCTGCCAGCACTGAAAGCTCTAGCTGGTTTTCACTGTCCCTTGGAACTGCATTCGCTGCCACACAGACATTCGCGCTCTGCTAAAGCATTGCTTCCTAATGGGGCAACACTCTGTATCTCTCTCTGGCAGAGCCCAGCTGCCAAATTGGAAACGTCCAGAGATTGCGCCCACAGGAAAGCTGCCAGCACTGAAAGCTCTAGCTGGTTTTCACTGTCCCTTGGAACTGCATTCGCTGCCACACAGACATTCGCGCTCTGCTAAAGCATTGCTTCGTAATGGGGCAACACTCTGTATCTCTCTCTGGCAGAGCCCGGCTGCCAAATTGGAAACGTCCAGAGATTGCGCCCACAGGAAAGCTGCCAGCACTGAAAGCTCTAGCTGGTTTTCACTGTCCCTTGGAACTGCATTCGCTGCCACACAGACATTCGCGCTCTGCTAAAGCATTGCTTCCTAATGGGGCAACACTCTGTATCTCTCTCTGGCAGAGCCCGGCTGCCAAATTGGAAACGTCCAGAGATTGCGCCCACAGGAAAGCTGCCAGCACTGAAAGCTCTAGCTGGTTTTCACTGTCCCTTGGAACTGCATTCGCTGCCACACAGACATTCGCGCTCTGCTAAAGCATTGCTTCCTAATGGGGCAACACTCTGTATCTCTCTCTGGCAGAGCCCGGCTGCCAAATTGGAAACGTCCAGAGATTGCGCCCACAGGAAAGCTGCCAGCACTGAAAGCTCTAGCTGGTTTTCACTGTCCCTTGGAACTGCATTCGCTGCCACACAGACATTCGCGCTCTGCTAAAGCATTGCTTCCTAATGGGGCAACACTCTGTATCTCTCTCTGGCAGAGCCCGGCTGCCAAATTGGAAACGTCCAGAGATTGCGCCCACAGGAAAGCTGCCAGCACTGAAAGCTCTAGCTGGTTTTCACTGTCCCTTGGAACTGCATTCGCTGCCACACAGACATTTGCGCTCTGCTAAAGCATTGCTTCGTAATGGGGCAACACTCTGTATCTCTCTCTGGCAGAGCCCGGCTGCCAAATTGGAAACGTCCAGAGATTGCGCCCACAGGAAAGCTGCCAGCACTGAAAGCTCTAGCTGGTTTTCACTGTCCCTTGGAACTGCATTCGCTGCCACACAGACATTCGCGCTCTGCTAAAGCATTGCTTCGTAATGGGGCAACAATCTGTATCTCTCTGTGGCAGAGCCCGGCTGCCAAATTGGAAACGTCCAGAGATTGCGCCCACAGGAAAGCTGCCAGCACTGAAAGCTCTAGCTGGTTTTCACTGTCCCTTGGAACTGCATTCGCTGCCACACAGACATTCGCGCTCTGCTAAAGCATTGCTTCGTAATGGGGCAACACTCTGTATCTCTCTCTGGCAGAGCCCGGCTGCCAAATTGGAAACGTCCAGAGATTGCGCCCACAGGAAAGCTGCCAGCACTGAAAGCTCTAGCTGGTTTTCACTGTCCCTTGGAACTGCATTCGCTGCCACACAGACATTCGCGCTCTGCTAAAGCATTGCTTCCTAATGGGGCAACACTCTGTATCTCTCTCTGGCAGAGCCCGGCTGCCAAATTGGAAACGTCCAGAGATTGCGCCCACAGGAAAGCTGCCAGCACTGAAAGCTCTAGCTGGTTTTCACTGTCCCTTGGAACTGCATTCGCTGCCACACAGACATTCGCGCTCTGCTAAAGCATTGCTTCCTAATGGGGCAACACTCTGTATCTCTCTCTGGCAGAGCCCGGCTGCCAAATTGGAAATGTCCAGAGATTGCGCCCACAGGAAAGCTGCCAGCACTGAAAGCTCTAGCTGGTTTTCACTGTCCCTTGGAACTGCATTCGCTGCCACACAGACATTCGCGCTCTGCTAAAGCATTGCTTCGTAATGGGGCAACACTCTGTATCTCTCTCTGGCAGAGCCCGGCTGCCAAATTGGAAACGTCCAGAGATTGCGCCCACAGGAAAGCTGCCAGCACTGAAAGCTCTAGCTGGTTTTCACTGTCCCTTGGAACTGCATTCGCTGCCACACAGACATTCGCGCTCTGCTAAAGCATTGCTTCCTAATGGGGCAACACTCTGTATCTCTCTCTGGCAGAGCCCGGCTGCCAAATTGGAAACGTCCAGAGATTGCGCCCACAGGAAAGCTGCCAGCACTGAAAGCTCTAGCTGGTTTTCACTGTCCCTTGGAACTGCATTCGCTGCCACACAGACATTTGCGCTCTGCTAAAGCATTGCTTTGTAATGGGGCAACACTCTGTATCTCTCTCTGGCAGAGCCCGGCTGCCAAATTGGAAACATCCAGAGATTGCGCCCACAGGAAAGCTGCCAGCACTGAAAGCTCTAGCTGGTTTTCACTGTCCCTTGGAACTGCATTCGCTGCCACACAGACATTCGCGCTCTGCTAAAGCATTGCTTCGTAATGGGGCAACAATCTGTATCTCTCTGTGGCAGAGCCCGGCTGCCAAATTGGAAACGTCCAGAGATTGCGCCCACAGGAAAGCTGCCAGCACTGAAAGCTCTAGCTGGTTTTCACTGTCCCTTGGAACTGCATTCGCTGCCACACAGACATTCGCGCTCTGCTAAAGCATTGCTTCGTAATGGGGCAACACTCTGTATCTCTCTCTGGCAGAGCCCGGCTGCCAAATTGGAAACGTCCAGAGATTGCGCCCACAGGAAAGCTGCCAGCACTGAAAGCTCTAGCTGGTTTTCACTGTCCCTTGGAACTGCATTCGCTGCCACACAGACATTCGCGCTCTGCTAAAGCATTGCTTCGTAATGGGGCAACACTCTGCATATCTCTCTCTGGCAGAGCCCGGCTGCCAAATTGGAAACATCCAGAGATTGCGCCCACAGGAAAGCTGCCAGCACTGAAAGCTCTAGCTGGTTTTCACTGTCCCTTGGAACTGCATTCGCTGCCACACAGACATTCGCGCTCTGCTAAAGCATTGCTTCGTAATGGGGCAACACTCTGTATCTCTCTCTGGCAGAGCCCGGCTGCCAAATTGGAAACGTCCAGAGATTGCGCCCACAGGAAAGCTGCCAGCACTGAAAGCTCTAGCTGGTTTTCACTGTCCCTTGGAACTGCATTCGCTGCCACACAGACATTCGCGCTCTGCTAAAGCATTGCTTCGTAATGGGGCAACACTCTGTATCTCTCTCTGGCAGAGCCCGGCTGCCAAATTGGAAATGTCCAGAGATTGCGCCCACAGGAAAGCTGCCAGCACTGAAAGCTCTAGCTGGTTTTCACTGTCCCTTGGAACTGCATTCGCTGCCACACAGACATTCGCGCTCTGCTAAAGCATTGCTTCCTAATGGGGCAACACTCTGTATCTCTCTCTGGCAGAGCCCGGCTGCCAAATTGGAAACGTCCAGAGATTGCGCCCACAGGAAAGCTGCCAGCACTGAAAGCTCTAGCTGGTTTTCACTGTCCCTTGGAACTGCATTCGCTGCCACACAGACATTCGCGCTCTGCTAAAGCATTGCTTCCTAATGGGGCAACACTCTGTATCTCTCTCTGGCAGAGCCCGGCTGCCAAATTGGAAATGTCCAGAGATTGCGCCCACAGGAAAGCTGCCAGCACTGAAAGCTCTAGCTGGTTTTCACTGTCCCTTGGAACTGCATTCGCTGCCACACAGACATTCGCGCTCTGCTAAAGCATTGCTTCCTAATGGGGCAACACTCTGTATCTCTCTCTGGCAGAGCCCGGCTGCCAAATTGGAAACGTCCAGAGATTGCGCCCACAGGAAAGCTGCCAGCACTGAAAGCTCTAGCTGGTTTTCACTGTCCCTTGGAACTGCATTCGCTGCCACACAGACATTCGCGCTCAGCCATAGCATTGCTTGGTAAGGGGGCAACATTCTGTATCTCTCTCTGGCAGAGCCCGGCTGCCAAATTGGAAACGTCCAGAGATTGCGCCCACAGGAAAGCTGCCAGCACTGAAAGCTCTAGCTGGTTTTCACTGTCCCTTGGAACTGCATTCGCTGCCACACAGACATTCGCGCTCTGCTAAAGCATTGCTTCCTAATGGGGCAACACTCTGTATCTCTCTCTGGCAGAGCCCGGCTGCCAAATTGGAAACGTCCAGAGATTGCGCCCACAGGAAAGCTGCCAGCACTGAAAGCTCTAGCTGGTTTTCACTGTCCCTTGGAACTGCATTCGCTGCCACACAGACATTCGCGCTCTGCTAAAGCATTGCTTCCTAATGGGGCAACACTCTGTATCTCTCTCTGGCAGAGCCCGGCTGCCAAATTGGAAACGTCCAGAGATTGCGCCCACAGGAAAGCTGCCAGCACTGAAAGCTCTAGCTGGTTTTCACTGTCCCTTGGAACTGCATTTGCTGCCACACAGACATTCGCGCTCAGCCATAGCATTGCTTGGTAAGGGGGCAACATTCTGTATCTCTCTCTGGCAGAGCCCGGCTGCCAAATTGGAAACGTCCAGAGATTGCGCCCACAGGAAAGCTGCCAGCACTGAAAGCTCTAGCTGGTTTTCACTGTCCCTTGGAACTGCATTCGCTGCCACACAGACATTTGCGCTCTGCTAAAGCATTGCTTCGTAATGGGGCAACACTCTGTATCTCTCTCTGGCAGAGCCCGGCTGCCAAATTGGAAACGTCCAGAGATTGCGCCCACAGGAAAGCTGCCAGCACTGAAAGCTCTAGCTGGTTTTCACTGTCCCTTGGAACTGCATTCACTGCCACACAGACATTCGCGCTCTGCTAAAGCATTGCTTCGTAATGGGGCAACACTCTGTATCTCTCTCTGGCAGAGCCCGGCTGCCAAATTGGAAACGTCCAGAGATTGCGCCCACAGGAAAGCTGCCAGCACTGAAAGCTCTAGCTGGTTTTCACTGTCCCTTGGAACTGCATTCGCTGCCACACAGACATTCGCGCTCTGCTAAAGCATTGCTTCGTAATGGGGCAACACTCTGTATCTCTCTCTGGCAGAGCCCGGCTGCCAAATTGGAAACATCCAGAGATTGCGCCCACAGGAAAGCTGCCAGCACTGAAAGCTCTAGCTGGTTTTCACTGTCCCTTGGAACTGCATTCGCTGCCACACAGACATTCGCGCTCTGCTAAAGCATTGCTTCGTAATGGGGCAACACTCTGTATCTCTCTCTGGCAGAGCCCGGCTGCCAAATTGGAAACGTCCAGAGATTGCGCCCACAGGAAAGCTGCCAGCACTGAAAGCTCTAGCTGGTTTTCACTGTCCCTTGGAACTGCATTCGCTGCCACACAGACATTTGCGCTCTGCTAAAGCATTGCTTCCTAATGGGGCAACACTCTGTATCTCTCTCTGGCAGAGCCCGGCTGCCAAATTGGAAATGTCCAGAGATTGCGCCCACAGGAAAGCTGCCAGCACTGAAAGCTCTAGCTGGTTTTCACTGTCCCTTGGAACTGCATTCGCTGCCACACAGACATTCGCGCTCTGCTAAAGCATTGCTTCCTAATGGGGCAACACTCTGTATCTCTCTCTGGCAGAGCCCGGCTGCCAAATTGGAAACGTCCAGAGATTGCGCCCACAGGAAAGCTGCCAGCACTGAAAGCTCTAGCTGGTTTTCACTGTCCCTTGGAACTGCATTCGCTGCCACACAGACATTCGCGCTCTGCTAAAGCATTGCTTCCTAATGGGGCAACACTCTGTATCTCTCTCTGGCAGAGCCCGGCTGCCAAATTGGAAACGTCCAGAGATTGCGCCCACAGGAAAGCTGCCAGCACTGAAAGCTCTAGCTGGTTTTCACTGTCCCTTGGAACTGCATTCGCTGCCACACAGACATTCGCGCTCTGCTAAAGCATTGCTTCGTAATGGGGCAACACTCTGTATCTCTCTCTGGCAGAGCCCGGCTGCCAAATTGGAAACGTCCGGACATTGCGCCCACAGGAAAGCTGCCAGCACTGAAAGCTCTAGCTGGTTTTCACTGTCCCTTGGAACTGCATTCGCTGCCACACAGACATTCGCGCTCTGCTAAAGCATTGCTTCCTAATGGGGCAACACTCTGTATCTCTCTCTGGCAGAGCCCGGCTGCCAAATTGGAAACGTCCAGAGATTGCGCCCACAGGAAAGCTGCCAGCACTGAAAGCTCTAGCTAGTTTTCACTGTCCCTTGGAACTGCATTCGCTGCCACACAGACATTTGCGCTCTGCTAAAGCATTGCTTCGTAATGGGGCAACACTCTGTATCTCTCTCTGGCAGAGCCCGGCTGCCAAATTGGAAACATCCAGAGATTGCGCCCACAGGAAAGCTGCCAGCACTGAAAGCTCTAGCTGGTTTTCACTGTCCCTTGGAACTGCATTCGCTGCCACACAGACATTCGCGCTCTGCTAAAGCATTGCTTCGTAATGGGGCAACACTCTGTATCTCTCTCTGGCAGAGCCCGGCTGCCAAATTGGAAACGTCCAGAGATTGCGCCCACAGGAAAGCTGCCAGCACTGAAAGCTCTAGCTGGTTTTCACTGTCCCTTGGAACTGCATTCGCTGCCACACAGACATTCGCGCTCTGCTAAAGCATTGCTTCGTAATGGGGCAACACTCTGTATCTATCTCTGGCAGAGCCCGGCTGCCAAATTGGAAACATCCAGAGATTGCGCCCACAGGAAAGCTGCCAGCACTGAAAGCTCTAGCTGGTTTTCACTGTCCCTTGGAACTGCATTCGCTGCCACACAGACATTCGCGCTCTGCTAAAGCATTGCTTCGTAATGGGGCAACACTCTGTATCTCTCTCTGGCAGAGCCCAGCTGCCAAATTGGAAACGTCAAGAGATTGCGCCCACAGGAAAGCTGCCAGCACTGAAAGCTCTAGCTGGTTTTCACTGTCCCTTGGAACTGCATTCGCTGCCACACAGACATTCGCGCTCTGCTAAAGCATTGCTTCGTAATGGGGCAATACTCTGTACCTCTCTCTGGCAGAGCCCGGCTGCCAAATTGGAAACGTCCAGAGATTGCGCCCACAGGAAAGCTGCCAGCACTGAAAGCTCTAGCTGGTTTTCACTGTCCCTTGGAACTGCATTCGCTGCCACACAGACATTCGCGCTCTGCTAAAGCATTGCTTCCTAATGGGGCAACACTCTGTATCTCTCTCTGGCAGAGCCCGGCTGCCAAATTGGAAACGTCCAGAGATTGCGCCCACAGGAAAGCTGCCAGCACTGAAAGCTCTAGCTGGTTTTCACTGTCCCTTGGAACTGCATTCGCTGCCACACAGACATTCGCGCTCTGCTAAAGCATTGCTTCCTAATGGGGCAACACTCTGTATCTCTCTCTGGCAGAGCCCGGCTGCCAAATTGGAAACGTCCAGAGATTGCGCCCACAGGAAAGCTGCCAGCACTGAAAGCTCTAGCTGGTTTTCACTGTCCCTTGGAACTGCATTCGCTGCCACACAGACATTCGCGCTCTGCTAAAGCATTGCTTCGTAATGGGGCAACAACCTGTATCTCTCTCTGGCAGAGCCCGGCTGCCAAATTGGAAACGTCCAGAGATTGCACCCACAGGAAAGCTGCCAGCACTGAAAGCTCTAGCTGGTTTTCACTGTCCCTTGGAACTGCATTCGCTGCCACACAGACATTCGCGCTCTGCTAAAGCATTGCTTCGTAATGGGGCAATACTCTGTACCTCTCTCTGGCAGAGCCCGGCTGCCAAATTGGAAACGTCCAGAGATTGCGCCCACAGGAAAGCTGCCAGCACTGAAAGCTCTAGCTGGTTTTCACTGTCCCTTGGAACTGCATTCGCTGCCACACAGACATTCGCGCTCTGCTAAAGCATTGCTTCCTAATGGGGCAACACTCTGTATCTCTCTCTGGCAGAGCCCGGCTGCCAAATTGGAAACGTCCAGAGATTGCGCCCACAGGAAAGCTGCCAGCACTGAAAGCTCTAGCTGGTTTTCACTGTCCCTTGGAACTGCATTCGCTGCCACACAGACATTTGCGCTCTGCTAAAGCATTGCTTCCTAATGGGGCAACACTCTGTATCTCTCTCTGGCAGAGCCCGGCTGCCAAATTGGAAACATCCAGAGATTGCGCCCACAGGAAAGCTGCCAGCACTGAAAGCTCTAGCTGGTTTTCACTGTCCCTTGGAACTGCATTCACTGCCACACAGACATTCGCGCTCTGCTAAAGCATTGCTTCGTAATGGGGCAACAATCTGTATCTCTCTCTGGCAGAGCCCGGCTGCCAAATTGGAAACGTCCAGAGATTGTGCCCACAGGAAAGCTGCCAGCACTGAAAGCTCTAGCTGGTTTTCACTGTCCCTTGGAACTGCATTCGCTGCCACACAGACATTCGCGCTCTGCTAAAGCATTGCTTCGTAATGGGGCAACACTCTGTATCTCTCTCTGGCAGAGCCCGGCTGCCAAATTGGAAACATCCAGAGATTGCGCCCACAGGAAAGCTGCCAGCACTGAAAGCTCTAGCTGGTTTTCACTGTCCCTTGGAACTGCATTCGCTGCCACACAGACATTCGCGCTCTGCTAAAGCATTGCTTCCTAATGGGGCAACACTCTGTATCTCTCTCTGGCAGAGCCCGGCTGCCAAATTGGAAACGTCCAGAGATTGCGCCCACAGGAAAGCTGCCAGCACTGAAAGCTCTAGCTGGTTTTCACTGTCCCTTGGAACTGCATTCGCTGCCACACAGACATTCGCGCTCTGCTAAAGCATTGCTTCGTAATGGGGCAACAACCTGTATCTCTCTCTGGCAGAGCCCGGCTGCCAAATTGGAAACGTCCAGAGATTGCACCCACAGGAAAGCTGCCAGCACTGAAAGCTCTAGCTGGTTTTCACTGTCCCTTGGAACTGCATTCGCTGCCACACAGACATTTGCGCTCTGCTAAAGCATTGCTTCCTAATGGGGCAACACTCTGTATCTCTCTCTGGCAGAGCCCGGCTGCCAAATTGGAAACATCCAGAGATTGCGCCCACAGGAAAGCTGCCAGCACTGGAAGCTCTAGCTGGTTTTCACTGTCCCTTGGAACTGCATTCGCTGCCACACAGACATTCGCGCTCTGCTAAAGCATTGCTTCCTAATGGGGCAACACTCTGTATCTCTCTCTGGCAGAGCCCAGCTGCCAAATGGGAAACGTGCAGAGATTGCGCCCACAGGAAAGCTGCCAGCACTGAAAGCTCTAGCTGGTTTTCACTGTCCCTTGGAACTGCATTCGCTGCCACACAGACATTCGCGCTCTGCTAAAGCATTGCTTCCTAATGGGGCAACACTCTGTATCTCTCTCTGGCAGAGCCCGGCTGCCAAATTGGAAACGTCCAGAGATTGCGCCCACAGGAAAGCTGCCAGCACTGAAAGCTCTAGCTGGTTTTCACTGTCCCTTGGAACTGCATTCGCTGCCACACAGACATTCGCGCTCTGCTAAAGCATTGCTTCCTAATGGGGCAACACTCTGCATCTCTCTCTGGCAGAGCCCGGCTGCCAAATTGGAAACGTCCAGAGATTGCGCCCACAGGAAAGCTGCCAGCACTGAAAGCTCTAGCTGGTTTTCACTGTCCCTTGGAACTGCATTCGCTGCCACACAGACATTCGCGCTCTGCTAAAGCATTGCTTCGTAATGGGGCAACACTCTGTATCTCTCTCTGGCAGAGCCCGGCTGCCAAATTGGAAACGTCCAGAGATTGCGCCCACAGGAAAGCTGCCAGCACTGAAAGCTCTAGCTGGTTTTCACTGTCCCTTGGAACTGCATTCGCTGCCACACAGACATTCGCGCTCTGCTAAAGCATTGCTTCGTAATGGGGCAACACTCTGTATCTCTCTCTGGCAGAGCCCGGCTGCCAAATTGGAAACGTCCAGAGATTGCGCCCACAGGAAAGCTGCCAGCACTGAAAGCTCTAGCTGGTTTTCACTGTCCCTTGGAACTGCATTCGCTGCCACACAGACATTCGCGCTCAGCCATAGCATTGCTTGGTAAGGGGGCAACATTCTGTATCTCTCTCTGGCAGAGCCCGGCTGCCAAATTGGAAACGTCCAGAGATTGCGCCCACAGGAAAGCTGCCAGCACTGAAAGCTCTAGCTGGTTTTCACTGTCCCTTGGAACTGCATTCGCTGCCACACAGACATTCGCGCTCTGCTAAAGCATTGCTTCGTAATGGGGCAACACTCTGTATCTCTCTCTGGAAGAGCCCGGCTGCCAAATTGGAAACGTCCAGAGATTGCGCCCACAGGAAAGCTGCCAGCACTGAAAGCTCTAGCTGGTTTTCACTGTCCCTTGGAACTGCATTCGCTGCCACACAGACATTCGCGCTCAGCCATAGCATTGCTTGGTAAGGGGGCAACATTCTGTATCTCTCTCTGGCAGAGCCCGGCTGCCAAATTGGAAACGTCCAGAGATTGCGCCCACAGGAAAGCTGCCAGCACTGAAAGCTCTAGCTGGTTTTCACTGTCCCTTGGAACTGCATTCGCTGCCACACAGACATTTGCGCTCTGCTAAAGCATTGCTTCGTAATGGGGCAACACTCTGTATCTCTCTCTGGCAGAGCCCGGCTGCCAAATTGGAAACATCCAGAGATTGCGCCCACAGGAAAGCTGCCAGCACTGAAAGCTCTAGCTGGTTTTCACTGTCCCTTGGAACTGCATTCGCTGCCACACAGACATTCGCGCTCTGCTAAAGCATTGCTTCCTAATGGGGCAACACTCTGTATCTCTCTCTGGCAGAGCCCGGCTGCCAAATTGGAAACGTCCAGAGATTGCGCCCACAGGAAAGCTGCCAGCACTGAAAGCTCTAGCTGGTTTTCACTGTCCCTTGGAACTGCATTCGCTGCCACACAGACATTCGCGCTCTGCTAAAGCATTGCTTCGTAATGGGGCAACAATCTGTATCTCTCTCTGGCAGAGCCCGGCTGCCAAATTGGAAACGTCCAGAGATTGTGCCCACAGGAAAGCTGCCAGCACTGAAAGCTCTAGCTGGTTTTCACTGTCCCTTGGAACTGCATTCGCTGCCACACAGACATTCGCGCTCTGCTAAAGCATTGCTTCGTAATGGGGCAACACTCTGTATCTCTCTCTGGCAGAGCCCGGCTGCCAAATTGGAAACGTCCAGAGATTGCGCCCACAGGAAAGCTGCCAGCACTGAAAGCTCTAGCTGGTTTTCACTGTCCCTTGGAACTGCATTCGCTGCCACACAGACATTCGCGCTCTGCTAAAGCATTGATTCCTAATGGGGCAACACTCTGTATCTCTCTCTGGCAGAGCCCGGCTGCCAAATTGGAAACGTCCAGAGATTGCGCCCACAGGAAAGCTGCCAGCACTGAAAGCTCTAGCTGGTTTTCACTGTCCCTTGGAACTGCATTCGCTGCCACACAGACATTCGCGCTCTGCTAAAGCATTGCTTCGTAATGGGGCAACACTCTGTATCTCTCTCTGGCAGAGCCCGGCTGCCAAATTGGAAACATCCAGAGATTGCGCCCACAGGAAAGCTGCCAGCACTGAAAGCTCTAGCTGGTTTTCACTGTCCCTTGGAACTGCATTCGCTGCCACACAGACATTCGCGCTCTGCTAAAGCATTGCTTCCTAATGGGGCAACACTCTGTATCTCTCTCTGGCAGAGCCCAGCTGCCAAATGGGAAACGTGCAGAGATTGCGCCCACAGGAAAGCTGCCAGCACTGAAAGCTCTAGCTGGTTTTCACTGTCCCTTGGAACTGCATTCGCTGCCACACAGACATTCGCGCTCTGCTAAAGCATTGCTTCCTAATGGGGCAACACTCTGCATCTCTCTCTGGCAGAGCCCGGCTGCCAAATTGGAAACGTCCAGAGATTGCGCCCACAGGAAAGCTGCCAGCACTGAAAGCTCTAGCTGGTTTTCACTGTCCCTTGGAACTGCATTCGCTGCCACACAGACATTCGCGCTCTGCTAAAGCATTGCTTCGTAATGGGGCAACACTCTGTATCTCTCTCTGGCAGAGCCCGGCTGCCAAATTGGAAACGTCCAGACATTGCGCCCACAGGAAAGCTGCCAGCACTGAAAGCTCTAGCTGGTTTTCACTGTCCCTTGGAACTGCATTCGCTGCCACACAGACATTTGCGCTCTGCTAAAGCATTGCTTCGTAATGGGGCAACACTCTGTATCTCTCTCTGGCAGAGCCCGGCTGCCAAATTGGAAACATCCAGAGATTGCGCCCACAGGAAAGCTGCCAGCACTGAAAGCTCTAGCTGGTTTTCACTGTCCCTTGGAACTGCATTCGCTGCCACACAGACATTCGCGCTCTGCTAAAGCATTGCTTCCTAATGGGGCAACACTCTGTATCTCTCTCTGGCAGAGCCCGGCTGCCAAATTGGAAACGTCCAGAGATTGCGCCCACAGGAAAGCTGCCAGCACTGAAAGCTCTAGCTGGTTTTCACTGTCCCTTGGAACTGCATTCGCTGCCACACAGACATTCGCGCTCTGCTAAAGCATTGCTTCGTAATGGGGCAACACTCTGTATCTCTCTCTGGCAGAGCCCGGCTGCCAAATTGGAAACGTCCAGAGATTGCGCCCACAGGAAAGCTGCCAGCACTGAAAGCTCTAGCTGGTTTTCACTGTCCCTTGGAACTGCATTCGCTGCCACACAGACATTTGCGCTCTGCTAAAGCATTGCTTCGTAATGGGGCAACACTCTGTATCTCTCTCTGGCAGAGCCCGGCTGCCAAATTGGAAACATCCAGAGATTGCGCCCACAGGAAAGCTGCCAGCACTGAAAGCTCTAGCTGGTTTTCACTGTCCCTTGGAACTGCATTCGCTGCCACACAGACATTCGCGCTCTGCTAAAGCATTGCTTCCTAATGGGGCAACACTCTGTATCTCTCTCTGGCAGAGCCCGGCTGCCAAATTGGAAACGTCCAGAGATTGCGCCCACAGGAAAGCTGCCAGCACTGAAAGCTCTAGCTGGTTTTCACTGTCCCTTGGAACTGCATTCGCTGCCACACAGACATTTGCGCTCTGCTAAAGCATTGCTTTGTAATGGGGCAACACTCTGTATCTCTCTCTGGCAGAGCCCGGCTGCCAAATTGGAAATGTCCAGAGATTGCGCCCACAGGAAAGCTGCCAGCACTGAAAGCTCTAGCTGGTTTTCACTGTCCCTTGGAACTGCATTCGCTGCCACACAGACATTCGCGCTCTGCTAAAGCATTGCTTCCTAATGGGGCAACACTCTGTATCTCTCTCTGGAAGAGCCCGGCTGCCAAATTGGAAACGTCCAGAGATTGCGCCCACAGGAAAGCTGCCAGCACTGAAAGCTCTAGCTGGTTTTCACTGTCCCTTGGAACTGCATTCGCTGCCACACAGACATTCGCGCTCTGCTAAAGCATTGCTTCCTAATGGGGCAACACTCTGTATCTCTCTCTGGCAGAGCCCGGCTGCCAAATTGGAAACGTCCAGAGATTGCGCCCACAGGAAAGCTGCCAGCACTGAAAGCTCTAGCTGGTTTTCACTGTCCCTTGGAACTGCATTCGCTGCCACACAGACATTCGCGCTCAGCCATAGCATTGCTTGGTAAGGGGGCAACATTCTGTATCTCTCTCTGGCAGAGCCCGGCTGCCAAATTGGAAACGTCCAGAGATTGCGCCCACAGGAAAGCTGCCAGCACTGAAAGCTCTAGCTGGTTTTCACTGTCCCTTGGAACTGCATTCGCTGCCACACAGACATTCGCGCTCTGCTAAAGCATTGCTTCGTAATGGGGCAACACTCTGTATCTCTCTCTGGCAGAGCCCGGCTGCCAAATTGGAAACGTCCAGACATTGCGCCCACAGGAAAGCTGCCAGCACTGAAAGCTCTAGCTGGTTTTCACTGTCCCTTGGAACTGCATTCGCTGCCACACAGACATTCGCGCTCAGCCATAGCATTGCTTGGTAAGGGGGCAACATTCTGTATCTCTCTCTGGCAGAGCCCGGCTGCCAAATTGGAAACGTCCAGAGATTGCGCCCACAGGAAAGCTGCCAGCACTGAAAGCTCTAGCTGGTTTTCACTGTCCCTTGGAACTGCATTCGCTGCCACACAGACATTCGCGCTCTGCTAAAGCATTGCTTCCTAATGGGGCAACACTCTGTATCTCTCTCTGGCAGAGCCCGGCTGCCAAATTGGAAAGGTCCAGACATTGCGCCCACAGGAAAGCTGCCAGCACTGAAAGCTCTAGCTGGTTTTCACTGTCCCTTGGAACTGCATTCGCTGCCACACAGACATTCGCGCTCTGCTAAAGCATTGCTTCGTAATGGGGCAACACTCTGTATCTCTCTCTGGCAGAGCCCAGCTGCCAAATTGGAAACGTCCAGAGATTGCGCCCACAGGAAAGCTGCCAGCACTGAAAGCTCTAGCTGGTTTTCACTGTCCCTTGGAACTGCATTCGCTGCCACACAGACATTCGCGCTCTGCTAAAGCATTGCTTCGTAATGGGGCAATACTCTGTACCTCTCTCTGGCAGAGCCCGGCTGCCAAATTGGAAACGTCCAGAGATTGCGCCCACAGGAAAGCTGCCAGCACTGAAAGCTCTAGCTGGTTTTCACTGTCCCTTGGAACTGCATTCGCTGCCACACAGACATTCGCGCTCTGCTAAAGCATTGCTTCCTAATGGGGCAACACTCTGTATCTCTCTCTGGCAGAGCCCGGCTGCCAAATTGGAAACGTCCAGAGATTGCGCCCACAGGAAAGCTGCCAGCACTGAAAGCTCTAGCTGGTTTTCACTGTCCCTTGGAACTGCATTCGCTGCCACACAGACATTTGCGCTCTGCTAAAGCATTGCTTTGTAATGGGGCAACACTCTGTATCTCTCTCTGGCAGAGCCCGGCTGCCAAATTGGAAACATCCAGAGATTGCGCCCACAGGAAAGCTGCCAGCACTGAAAGCTCTAGCTGGTTTTCACTGTCCCTTGGAACTGCATTCGCTGCCACACAGACATTTGCGCTCTGCTAAAGCATTGCTTCCTAATGGGGCAACACTCTGTATCTCTCTCTGGCAGAGCCCAGCTGCCAAATTGGAAACGTCCAGAGATTGCGCCCACAGGAAAGCTGCCAGCACTGAAAGCTCTAGCTGGTTTTCACTGTCCCTTGGAACTGCATTCGCTGCCACACAGACATTCGCGCTCTGCTAAAGCATTGCTTCCTAATGGGGCAACAATCTGTATCTCTCTCTGGCAGAGCCCGGCTGCCAAATTGGAAACGTCCAGAGATTGCGCCCACAGGAAAGCTGCCAGCACTGAAAGCTCTAGCTGGTTTTCACTGTCCCTTGGAACTGCATTCGCTGCCACACAGACATTCGCGCTCTGCTAAAGCATTGCTTCGTAATGGGGCAACAACCTGTATCTCTCTCTGGCAGAGCCCGGCTGCCAAATTGGAAACGTCCAGAGATTGCGCCCACAGGAAAGCTGCCAGCACTGAAAGCTCTAGCTGGTTTTCACTGTCCCTTGGAACTGCATTCGCTGCCACACAGACATTTGCGCTCTGCTAAAGCATTGCTTCGTAATGGGGCAACACTCTGTATCTCTCTCTGGCAGAGCCCGGCTGCCAAATTGGAAACATCCAGAGATTGCGCCCACAGGAAAGCTGCCAGCACTGAAAGCTCTAGCTGGTTTTCACTGTCCCTTGGAACTGCATTCGCTGCCACACAGACATTCGCGCTCTGCTAAAGCATTGCTTCCTAATGGGGCAACACTCTGTATCTCTCTCTGGCAGAGCCCAGCTGCCAAATGGGAAACGTGCAGAGATTGCGCCCACAGGAAAGCTGCCAGCACTGAAAGCTCTAGCTGGTTTTCACTGTCCCTTGGAACTGCATTCGCTGCCACACAGACATTCGCGCTCTGCTAAAGCATTGCTTCCTAATGGGGCAACACTCTGCATCTCTCTCTGGCAGAGCCCGGCTGCCAAATTGGAAACGTCCAGAGATTGCGCCCACAGGAAAGCTGCCAGCACTGAAAGCTCTAGCTGGTTTTCACTGTCCCTTGGAACTGCATTCGCTGCCACACAGACATTCGCGCTCTGCTAAAGCATTGCTTCGTAATGGGGCAACACTCTGTATCTCTCTCTGGCAGAGCCCGGCTGCCAAATTGGAAACGTCCAGAGATTGCGCCCACAGGAAAGCTGCCAGCACTGAAAGCTCTAGCTGGTTTTCACTGTCCCTTGGAACTGCATTCGCTGCCACACAGACATTTGCACTCTGCTAAAGCATTGCTTCGTAATGGGGCAACACTCTGTATCTCTCTCTGGCAGAGCCCGGCTGCCAAATTGGAAACATCCAGAGATTGCGCCCACAGGAAAGCTGCCAGCACTGAAAGCTCTAGCTGGTTTTCACTGTCCCTTGGAACTGCATTCGCTGCCACACAGACATTCGCGCTCTGCTAAAGCATTGCTTCGTAATGGGGCAACACTCTGTATCTCTCTCTGGCAGAGCCCGGCTGCCAAATTGGAAACGTCCAGAGATTGCGCCCACAGGAAAGCTGCCAGCACTGAAAGCTCTAGCTGGTTTTCACTGTCCCTTGGAACTGCATTCGCTGCCACACAGACATTCGCGCTCTGCTAAAGCATTGCTTCCTAATGGGGCAACACTCTGTATCTCTCTCTGGAAGAGCCCGGCTGCCAAATTGGAAATGTCCAGAGATTGCGCCCACAGGAAAGCTGCCAGCACTGAAAGCTCTAGCTGGTTTTCACTGTCCCTTGGAACTGCATTCGCTGCCACACAGACATTTGCGCTCTGCTAAAGCATTGCTTCGTAATGGGGCAACACTCTGTATCTCTCTCTGGCAGAGCCCGGCTGCCAAATTGGAAACGTCCAGACATTGCGCCCACAGGAAAGCTGCCAGCACTGAAAGCTCTAGCTGGTTTTCACTGTCCCTTGGAACTGCATTCGCTGCCACACAGACATTCGCGCTCTGCTAAAGCATTGCTTCCTAATGGGGCAACACTCTGTATCTCTCTCTGGCAGAGCCCGGCTGCCAAATTGGAAACGTCCAGAGATTGCGCCCACAGGAAAGCTGCCAGCACTGAAAGCTCTAGCTGGTTTTCACTGTCCCTTGGAACTGCATTCGCTGCCACACAGACATTCGCGCTCTGCTAAAGCATTGCTTCCTAATGGGGCAACACTCTGTATCTCTCTCTGGAAGAGCCCGGCTGCCAAATTGGAAACGTCCAGAGATTGCGCCCACAGGAAAGCTGCCAGCACTGAAAGCTCTAGCTGGTTTTCACTGTCCCTTGGAACTGCATTCGCTGCCACACAGACATTCGCGCTCAGCCATAGCATTGCTTGGTAAGGGGGCAACATTCTGTATCTCTCTCTGGCAGAGCCCGGCTGCCAAATTGGAAACGTCCAGAGATTGCGCCCACAGGAAAGCTGCCAGCACTGAAAGCTCTAGCTGGTTTTCACTGTCCCTTGGAACTGCATTCGCTGCCACACAGACATTCGCGCTCTGCTAAAGCATTGCTTCGTAATGGGGCAACACTCTGTATCTCTCTCTGGCAGAGCCCGGCTGCCAAATTGGAAACGTCCAGAGATTGCGCCCACAGGAAAGCTGCCAGCACTGAAAGCTCTAGCTGGTTTTCACTGTCCCTTGGAACTGCATTCGCTGCCACACAGACATTTGCGCTCTGCTAAAGCATTGCTTCGTAATGGGGCAACACTCTGTATCTCTCTCTGGCAGAGCCCGGCTGCCAAATTGGAAACATCCAGAGATTGCGCCCACAGGAAAGCTGCCAGCACTGAAAGCTCTAGCTGGTTTTCACTGTCCCTTGGAACTGCATTCGCTGCCACACAGACATTCGCGCTCTGCTAAAGCATTGCTTCCTAATGGGGCAACACTCTGTATCTCTCTCTGGAAGAGCCCGGCTGCCAAATTGGAAATGTCCAGAGATTGCGCCCACAGGAAAGCTGCCAGCACTGAAAGCTCTAGCTGGTTTTCACTGTCCCTTGGAACTGCATTCGCTGCCACACAGACATTTGCGCTCTGCTAAAGCATTGCTTCGTAATGGGGCAACACTCTGTATCTCTCTCTGGCAGAGCCCGGCTGCCAAATTGGAAACGTCCAGACATTGCGCCCACAGGAAAGCTGCCAGCACTGAAAGCTCTAGCTGGTTTTCACTGTCCCTTGGAACTGCTTTCGCTGCCACACAGACATTCGCGCTCTGCTAAAGCATTGCTTCCTAATGGGGCAACACTCTGTATCTCTCTCTGGCAGAGCCCGGCTGCCAAATTGGAAACGTCCAGAGATTGCGCCCACAGGAAAGCTGCCAGCACTGAAAGCTCTAGCTGGTTTTCACTGTCCCTTGGAACTGCATTCGCTGCCACACAGACATTCGCGCTCTGCTAAAGCATTGCTTCCTAATGGGGCAACACTCTGTATCTCTCTCTGGAAGAGCCCGGCTGCCAAATTGGAAACGTCCAGAGATTGCGCCCACAGGAAAGCTGCCAGCACTGAAAGCTCTAGCTGGTTTTCACTGTCCCTTGGAACTGCATTCGCTGCCACACAGACATTCGCGCTCAGCCATAGCATTGCTTGGTAAGGGGGCAACATTCTGTATCTCTCTCTGGCAGAGCCCGGCTGCCAAATTGGAAACGTCCAGAGATTGCGCCCACAGGAAAGCTGCCAGCACTGAAAGCTCTAGCTGGTTTTCACTGTCCCTTGGAACTGCATTCGCTGCCACACAGACATTCGCGCTCTGCTAAAGCATTGCTTCGTAATGGGGCAACACTCTGTATCTCTCTCTGGCAGAGCCCGGCTGCCAAATTGGAAACGTCCAGAGATTGCGCCCACAGGAAAGCTGCCAGCACTGAAAGCTCTAGCTGGTTTTCACTGTCCCTTGGAACTGCATTCGCTGCCACACAGACATTTGCGCTCTGCTAAAGCATTGCTTCGTAATGGGGCAACACTCTGTATCTCTCTCTGGCAGAGCCCGGCTGCCAAATTGGAAACATCCAGAGATTGCGCCCACAGGAAAGCTGCCAGCACTGAAAGCTCTAGCTGGTTTTCACTGTCCCTTGGAACTGCATTCGCTGCCACACAGACATTCGCGCTCTGCTAAAGCATTGCTTCGTAATGGGGCAACACTCTGTATCTCTCTCTGGCAGAGCCCGGCTGCCAAATTGGAAACGTCCAGAGATTGCGCCCACAGGAAAGCTGCCAGCACTGAAAGCTCTAGCTGGTTTTCACTGTCCCTTGGAACTGCATTCGCTGCCACACAGACATTCGCGCTCTGCTAAAGCATTGCTTCGTAATGGGGCAACACTCTGTATCTCTCTCTGGCAGAGCCCGGCGGCCAAATTGGATATGTCCAGAGATTGCACCCACAGGAAATCTGCCAGCACTGAAAGCTCTAGCTGGTTTTCACTGTCCCTTGGAACTGCATTCGCTGCCACACAGACATTCGCGCTCTGCTAAAGCATTGCTTCCTAATGGGGCAACACTCTGTATCTCTCTCTGGCAGAGCCCGGCTGCCAAATTGGAAACGTCCAGACATTGCGCCCACAGGAAAGCTGCCAGCACTGAAAGCTCTAGCTGGTTTTCACTGTCCCTTGGAACTGCATTCGCTGCCACACAGACATTCGCGCTCAGCCATAGCATTGCTTGGTAAGGGGGCAACATTCTGTATCTCTCTCTGGCAGATCCCGGCTGCCAAATTGGAAACGTCCAGAGATTGCGCCCACAGGAAAGCTGCCAGCACTGAAAGCTCTAGCTGGTTTTCACTGTCCCTTGGAAATGCATTCGCTGCCACACAGACATTCGCGCTCTGCTAAAGCATTGCTTCGTAATGGGGCAACACTCTGTATCTCTCTCTGGCAGAGCCCGGCTGCCAAATTGGAAACGTCCAGAGATTGCGCCCACAGGAAAGCTGCCAGCACTGAAAGCTCTAGCTGGTTTTCACTGTCCCTTGGAACTGCATTCGCTGCCACACAGACATTCGCGCTCTGCTAAAGCATTGCTTCGTAATGGGGCAACACTCTGTATCTCTCTCTGGCAGAGCCCGGCTGCCAAACTGGAAACGTCCAGAGATTGCGCCCACAGGAAAGCTGCCAGCACTGAAAGCTCTAGCTGGTTTTCACTGTCCCTTGGAACTGCATTCGCTGCCACACAGACATTTGCGCTCTGCTAAAGCATTGCTTCGTAATGGGGCAACACTCTGTATCTCTCTCTGGCAGAGCCCGGCTGCCAAATTGGAAACATCCAGAGATTGCGCCCACAGGAAAGCTGCCAGCACTGAAAGCTCTAGCTGGTTTTCACTGTCCCTTGGAACTGCATTCGCTGCCACACAGACATTCGCGCTCTGCTAAAGCATTGCTTCCTAATGGGGCAACACTCTGTATCTCTCTCTGGCAGAGCCCAGCTGCCAAATTGGAAACGTGCAGAGATTGCGCCCACAGGAAAGCTGCCAGCACTGAAAGCTCTAGCTGGTTTTCACTGTCCCTTGGAACTGCATTTGCTGCCACACAGACATTCGCGCTCAGCCATAGCATTGCTTGGTAAGGGGGCAACATTCTGTATCTCTCTCTGGCAGAGCCCGGCTGCCAAATTGGAAACGTCCAGAGATTGCGCCCACAGGAAAGCTGCCAGCACTGAAAGCTCTAGCTGGTTTTCACTGTCCCTTGGAACTGCATTCGCTGCCACACAGACATTTGCGCTCTGCTAAAGCATTGCTTCCTAATGGGGCAACACTCTGTATCTCTCTCTGGCAGAGCCCGGCTGCCAAATTGGAAACGTCCAGACATTGCGCCCACAGGAAAGCTGCCAGCACTGAAAGCTCTAGCTGGTTTTCACTGTCCCTTGGAACTGCATTCGCTGCCACACAGACATTCGCGCTCAGCCATAGCATTGCTTGGTAAGGGGGCAACATTCTGTATCTCTCTCTGGCAGATCCCGGCTGCCAAATTGGAAACGTCCAGAGATTGCGCCCACAGGAAAGCTGCCAGCACTGAAAGCTCTAGCTGGTTTTCACTGTCCCTTGGAACTGCATTCGCTGCCACACAGACATTCGCGCTCTGCTAAAGCATTGCTTCGTAATGGGGCAACACTCTGTATCTCTCTCTGGCAGAGCCCGGCTGCCAAATTGGAAACGTCCAGAGATTGCGCCCACAGGAAAGCTGCCAGCACTGAAAGCTCTAGCTGGTTTTCACTGTCCCTTGGAACTGCATTCGCTGCCACACAGACATTCGCGCTCTGCTAAAGCATTGCTTCGTAATGGGGCAACACTCTGTATCTCTCTCTGGCAGAGCCCGGCTGCCAAATTGGAAACGTCCAGAGATTGCGCCCACAGGAAAGCTGCCAGCACTGAAAGCTCTAGCTGGTTTTCACTGTCCCTTGGAACTGCATTCGCTGCCACACAGACATTTGCGCTCTGCTAAAGCATTGCTTCGTAATGGGGCAACACTCTGTATCTCTCTCTGGCAGAGCCCGGCTGCCAAATTGGAAACATCCAGAGATTGCGCCCACAGGAAAGCTGCCAGCACTGAAAGCTCTAGCTGGTTTTCACTGTCCCTTGGAACTGCATTCGCTGCCACACAGACATTCGCGCTCAGCCATAGTATTGCTTGGTAAGGGGGCAACATTCTGTATCTCTCTCTGGCAGAGCCCGGCTGCCAAATTGGAAACGTCCAGAGATTGCGCCCACAGGAAAGCTGCCAGCACTGAAAGCTCTAGCTGGTTTTCACTGTCCCTTGGAACTGCATTCGCTGCCACACAGACATTCGCGCTCTGCTAAAGCATTGCTTCCTAATGGGGCAACACTCTGTATCTCTCTCTGGAAGAGCCCGGCTGCCAAATTGGAAATGTCCAGAGATTGCGCCCACAGGAAAGCTGCCAGCACTGAAAGCTCTAGCTGGTTTTCACTGTCCCTTGGAACTGCATTCGCTGCCACACAGACATTTGCGCTCTGCTAAAGCATTGCTTCGTAATGGGGCAACACTCTGTATCTCTCTCTGGCAGAGCCCGGCTGCCAAATTGGAAACGTCCAGACATTGCGCCCACAGGAAAGCTGCCAGCACTGAAAGCTCTAGCTGGTTTTCACTGTCCCTTGGAACTGCTTTCGCTGCCACACAGACATTCGCGCTCTGCTAAAGCATTGCTTCCTAATGGGGCAACACTCTGTATCTCTCTCTGGCAGAGCCCGGCTGCCAAATTGGAAACGTCCAGAGATTGCGCCCACAGGAAAGCTGCCAGCACTGAAAGCTCTAGCTGGTTTTCACTGTCCCTTGGAACTGCATTCGCTGCCACACAGACATTCGCGCTCTGCTAAAGCATTGCTTCCTAATGGGGCAACACTCTGTATCTCTCTCTGGAAGAGCCCGGCTGCCAAATTGGAAACGTCCAGAGATTGCGCCCACAGGAAAGCTGCCAGCACTGAAAGCTCTAGCTGGTTTTCACTGTCCCTTGGAACTGCATTCGCTGCCACACAGACATTCGCGCTCAGCCATAGCATTGCTTGGTAAGGGGGCAACATTCTGTATCTCTCTCTGGCAGAGCCCGGCTGCCAAATTGGAAACGTCCAGAGATTGCGCCCACAGGAAAGCTGCCAGCACTGAAAGCTCTAGCTGGTTTTCACTGTCCCTTGGAACTGCATTCGCTGCCACACAGACATTCGCGCTCTGCTAAAGCATTGCTTCGTAATGGGGCAACACTCTGTATCTCTCTCTGGCAGAGCCCGGCTGCCAAATTGGAAACGTCCAGAGATTGCGCCCACAGGAAAGCTGCCAGCACTGAAAGCTCTAGCTGGTTTTCACTGTCCCTTGGAACTGCATTCGCTGCCACACAGACATTTGCGCTCTGCTAAAGCATTGCTTCGTAATGGGGCAACACTCTGTATCTCTCTCTGGCAGAGCCCGGCTGCCAAATTGGAAACATCCAGAGATTGCGCCCACAGGAAAGCTGCCAGCACTGAAAGCTCTAGCTGGTTTTCACTGTCCCTTGGAACTGCATTCGCTGCCACACAGACATTCGCGCTCTGCTAAAGCATTGCTTCGTAATGGGGCAACACTCTGTATCTCTCTCTGGCAGAGCCCGGCTGCCAAATTGGAAACGTCCAGAGATTGCGCCCACAGGAAAGCTGCCAGCACTGAAAGCTCTAGCTGGTTTTCACTGTCCCTTGGAACTGCATTCGCTGCCACACAGACATTCGCGCTCTGCTAAAGCATTGCTTCGTAATGGGGCAACACTCTGTATCTCTCTCTGGCAGAGCCCGGCGGCCAAATTGGATATGTCCAGAGATTGCACCCACAGGAAATCTGCCAGCACTGAAAGCTCTAGCTGGTTTTCACTGTCCCTTGGAACTGCATTCGCTGCCACACAGACATTCGCGCTCTGCTAAAGCATTGCTTCCTAATGGGGCAACACTCTGTATCTCTCTCTGGCAGAGCCCGGCTGCCAAATTGGAAACGTCCAGACATTGCGCCCACAGGAAAGCTGCCAGCACTGAAAGCTCTAGCTGGTTTTCACTGTCCCTTGGAACTGCATTCGCTGCCACACAGACATTCGCGCTCAGCCATAGCATTGCTTGGTAAGGGGGCAACATTCTGTATCTCTCTCTGGCAGATCCCGGCTGCCAAATTGGAAACGTCCAGAGATTGCGCCCACAGGAAAGCTGCCAGCACTGAAAGCTCTAGCTGGTTTTCACTGTCCCTTGGAAATGCATTCGCTGCCACACAGACATTCGCGCTCTGCTAAAGCATTGCTTCGTAATGGGGCAACACTCTGTATCTCTCTCTGGCAGAGCCCGGCTGCCAAATTGGAAACGTCCAGAGATTGCGCCCACAGGAAAGCTGCCAGCACTGAAAGCTCTAGCTGGTTTTCACTGTCCCTTGGAACTGCATTCGCTGCCACACAGACATTCGCGCTCTGCTAAAGCATTGCTTCGTAATGGGGCAACACTCTGTATCTCTCTCTGGCAGAGCCCGGCTGCCAAACTGGAAACGTCCAGAGATTGCGCCCACAGGAAAGCTGCCAGCACTGAAAGCTCTAGCTGGTTTTCACTGTCCCTTGGAACTGCATTCGCTGCCACACAGACATTTGCGCTCTGCTAAAGCATTGCTTCGTAATGGGGCAACACTCTGTATCTCTCTCTGGCAGAGCCCGGCTGCCAAATTGGAAACATCCAGAGATTGCGCCCACAGGAAAGCTGCCAGCACTGAAAGCTCTAGCTGGTTTTCACTGTCCCTTGGAACTGCATTCGCTGCCACACAGACATTCGCGCTCTGCTAAAGCATTGCTTCCTAATGGGGCAACACTCTGTATCTCTCTCTGGCAGAGCCCAGCTGCCAAATTGGAAACGTGCAGAGATTGCGCCCACAGGAAAGCTGCCAGCACTGAAAGCTCTAGCTGGTTTTCACTGTCCCTTGGAACTGCATTTGCTGCCACACAGACATTCGCGCTCAGCCATAGCATTGCTTGGTAAGGGGGCAACATTCTGTATCTCTCTCTGGCAGAGCCCGGCTGCCAAATTGGAAACGTCCAGAGATTGCGCCCACAGGAAAGCTGCCAGCACTGAAAGCTCTAGCTGGTTTTCACTGTCCCTTGGAACTGCATTCGCTGCCACACAGACATTTGCGCTCTGCTAAAGCATTGCTTCCTAATGGGGCAACACTCTGTATCTCTCTCTGGCAGAGCCCGGCTGCCAAATTGGAAACGTCCAGACATTGCGCCCACAGGAAAGCTGCCAGCACTGAAAGCTCTAGCTGGTTTTCACTGTCCCTTGGAACTGCATTCGCTGCCACACAGACATTCGCGCTCAGCCATAGCATTGCTTGGTAAGGGGGCAACATTCTGTATCTCTCTCTGGCAGATCCCGGCTGCCAAATTGGAAACGTCCAGAGATTGCGCCCACAGGAAAGCTGCCAGCACTGAAAGCTCTAGCTGGTTTTCACTGTCCCTTGGAACTGCATTCGCTGCCACACAGACATTCGCGCTCTGCTAAAGCATTGCTTCGTAATGGGGCAACACTCTGTATCTCTCTCTGGCAGAGCCCGGCTGCCAAATTGGAAACGTCCAGAGATTGCGCCCACAGGAAAGCTGCCAGCACTGAAAGCTCTAGCTGGTTTTCACTGTCCCTTGGAACTGCATTCGCTGCCACACAGACATTCGCGCTCTGCTAAAGCATTGCTTCGTAATGGGGCAACACTCTGTATCTCTCTCTGGCAGAGCCCGGCTGCCAAATTGGAAACGTCCAGAGATTGCGCCCACAGGAAAGCTGCCAGCACTGAAAGCTCTAGCTGGTTTTCACTGTCCCTTGGAACTGCATTCGCTGCCACACAGACATTTGCGCTCTGCTAAAGCATTGCTTCGTAATGGGGCAACACTCTGTATCTCTCTCTGGCAGAGCCCGGCTGCCAAATTGGAAACATCCAGAGATTGCGCCCACAGGAAAGCTGCCAGCACTGAAAGCTCTAGCTGGTTTTCACTGTCCCTTGGAACTGCATTCGCTGCCACACAGACATTCGCGCTCAGCCATAGTATTGCTTGGTAAGGGGGCAACATTCTGTATCTCTCTCTGGCAGAGCCCGGCTGCCAAATTGGAAACGTCCAGAGATTGCGCCCACAGGAAAGCTGCCAGCACTGAAAGCTCTAGCTGGTTTTCACTGTCCCTTGGAACTGCATTCGCTGCCACACAGACATTCGCGCTCTGCTAAAGCATTGATTCCTAATGGGGCAACACTCTGTATCTCTCTCTGGCAGAGCCCGGCTGCCAAATTGGAACCGTCCAGAGATTGCGCCCACAGGAAAGCTGCCAGCACTGAAAGCTCTAGCTGGTTTTCACTGTCCCTTGGAACTGCATTCGCTGCCACACAGACATTCGCGCTCTGCTAAAGCATTGCTTCGTAATGGGGCAACACTCTGTATCTCTCTCTGGCAGAGCCCGGCTGCCAAATTGGAAACGTGCAGAGATTGCGCCCACAGGAAAGCTGCCAGCACTGAAAGCTCTAGCTGGTTTTCACTGTCCCTTGGAACTGCATTCGCTGCCACACAGACATTCGCGCTCTGCTAAAGCATTGCTTCGTAATGGGGCAACACTCTGTATCTCTCTCTGGCAGAGCCCGGCTGCCAAATTGGAAACATCCAGACATTGCGCCCACAGGAAAGCTGCCAGCACTGAAAGCTCTAGCTGGTTTTCACTGTCCCTTGGAACTGCATTCGCTGCCACACAGACATTCGCGCTCTGCTAAAGCATTGCTTCGTAATGGGGCAACACTCTGTATCTCTCTCTGGCAGAGCCCGGCTGCCAAATTGGAAACGTCCGGAGATTGCGCCCACAGGAAAGCTGCCAGCACTGAAAGCTCTAGCTGGTTTTCACTGTCCCTTGGAACTGCATTCGCTGCCACACAGACATTCGCGCTCTGCTAAAGCATTGCTTCCTAATGGGGCAACACTCTGTATCTCTCTCTGGCAGAGCCCGGCTGCCAAATTGGAAACGTCCAGAGATTGCGCCCACAGGAAAGCTGCCAGCACTGAAAGCTCTAGCTGGTTTTCACTGTCCCTTGGAACTGCATTCGCTGCCACACAGACATTTGCGCTCTGCTAAAGCATTGCTTTGTAATGGGGCAACACTCTGTATCTCTCTCTGGCAGAGCCCGGCTGCCAAATTGGAAACATCCAGAGATTGCGCCCACAGGAAAGCTGCCAGCACTGAAAGCTCTAGCTGGTTTTCACTGTCCCTTGGAACTGCATTCGCTGCCACACAGACATTCGCGCTCTGCTAAAGCATTGCTTCCTAATGGGGCAACACTCTGTATCTCTCTCTGGCAGAGCCCAGCTGCCAAATTGGAAACGTCCAGAGATTGCGCCCACAGGAAAGCTGCCAGCACTGAAAGCTCTAGCTGGTTTTCACTGTCCCTTGGAACTGCATTCACTGCCACACAGACATTCGCGCTCTGCTAAAGCATTGCTTCGTAATGGGGCAACAATCTGTATCTCTCTCTGGCAGAGCCCGGCTGCCAAATTGGAAACGTCCAGAGATTGTGCCCACAGGAAAGCTGCCAGCACTGAAAGCTCTAGCTGGTTTTCACTGTCCCTTGGAACTGCATTCGCTGCCACACAGACATTCGCGCTCTGCTAAAGCATTGCTTCGTAATGGGGCAACACTCTGTATCTCTCTCTGGCAGAGCCCGGCTGCCAAATTGGAAACGTCCGGAGATTGCGCCCACAGGAAAGCTGCCAGCACTGAAAGCTCTAGCTGGTTTTCACTGTCCCTTGGAACTGCATTCGCTGCCACACAGACATTCGCGCTCTGCTAAAGCATTGCTTCCTAATGGGGCAACACTCTGTATCTCTCTCTGGCAGAGCCCGGCTGCCAAATTGGAAACGTCCAGAGATTGCGCCCACAGGAAAGCTGCCAGCACTGAAAGCTCTAGCTGGTTTTCACTGTCCCTTGGAACTGCATTCGCTGCCACACAGACATTTGCGCTCTGCTAAAGCATTGCTTTGTAATGGGGCAACACTCTGTATCTCTCTCTGGCAGAGCCCGGCTGCCAAATTGGAAACATCCAGAGATTGCGCCCACAGGAAAGCTGCCAGCACTGAAAGCTCTAGCTGGTTTTCACTGTCCCTTGGAACTGCATTCGCTGCCACACAGACATTCGCGCTCTGCTAAAGCATTGCTTCCTAATGGGGCAACACTCTGTACCTCTCTCTGGCAGAGCCCAGCTGCCAAATTGGAAACGTCCAGAGATTGCGCCCACAGGAAAGCTGCCAGCACTGAAAGCTCTAGCTGGTTTTCACTGTCCCTTGGAACTGCATTCACTGCCACACAGACATTCGCGCTCTGCTAAAGCATTACTTCCTAATGGGGCAACAATCTGTATCTCTCTCTGGCAGAGCCCGGCTGCCAAATTGGAAACGTCCAGAGATTGTGCCCACAGGAAAGCTGCCAGCACTGAAAGCTCTAGCTGGTTTTCACTGTCCCTTGGAACTGCATTCGCTGCCACACAGACATTCACGCTCTGCTAAAGCATTGCTTCGTAATGGGGCAACACTCTGTATCTCTCTCTGGCAGAGCCCGGCTGCCAAATTGGAAACGTCCAGAGATTGCGCCCACAGGAAAGCTGCCAGCACTGAAAGCTCTAGCTGGTTTTCACTGTCCCTTGGAACTGCATTCGCTGCCACACAGACATTCGCGCTCTGCTAAAGCATTGCTTCGTAATGGGGCAACAACCTGTATCTCTCTCTGGCAGAGCCCGGCTGCCAAATTGGAAACGTCCAGAGATTGCGCCCACAGGAAAGCTGCCAGCACTGAAAGCTCTAGCTGGTTTTCACTGTCCCTTGGAACTGCATTCGCTGCCACACAGACATTTGCGCTCTGCTAAAGCATTGCTTCGTAATGGGGCAACACTCTGTATCTCTCTCTGGCAGAGCCCGGCTGCCAAATTGGAAACATCCAGAGATTGCGCCCACAGGAAAGCTGCCAGCACTGAAAGCTCTAGCTGGTTTTCACTGTCCCTTGGAACTGCATTCGCTGCCACACAGACATTCGCGCTCTGCTAAAGCATTGCTTCCTAATGGGGCAACACTCTGTATCTCTCTCTGGCAGAGCCCAGCTGCCAAATGGGAAACGTGCAGAGATTGCGCCCACAGGAAAGCTGCCAGCACTGAAAGCTCTAGCTGGTTTTCACTGTCCCTTGGAACTGCATTCGCTGCCACACAGACATTCGCGCTCTGCTAAAGCATTGCTTCCTAATGGGGCAACACTCTGCATCTCTCTCTGGCAGAGCCCGGCTGCCAAATTGGAAACGTCCAGAGATTGCGCCCACAGGAAAGCTGCCAGCACTGAAAGCTCTAGCTGGTTTTCACTGTCCCTTGGAACTGCATTCGCTGCCACACAGACATTCGCGCTCTGCTAAAGCATTGCTTCGTAATGGGGCAACACTCTGTATCTCTCTCTGGCAGAGCCCGGCTGCCAAATTGGAAACGTCCAGAGATTGCGCCCACAGGAAAGCTGCCAGCACTGAAAGCTCTAGCTGGTTTTCACTGTCCCTTGGAACTGCATTCGCTGCCACACAGACATTTGCGCTCTGCTAAAGCATTGCTTCGTAATGGGGCAACACTCTGTATCTCTCTCTGGCAGAGCCCGGCTGCCAAATTGGAAACATCCAGAGATTGCGCCCACAGGAAAGCTGCCAGCACTGAAAGCTCTAGCTGGTTTTCACTGTCCCTTGGAACTGCATTCGCTGCCACACAGACATTCGCGCTCTGCTAAAGCATTGCTTCGTAATGGGGCAACACTCTGTATCTCTCTCTGGCAGAGCCCGGCTGCCAAATTGGAAACGTCCAGAGATTGCGCCCACAGGAAAGCTGCCAGCACTGAAAGCTCTAGCTGGTTTTCACTGTCCCTTGGAACTGCATTCGCTGCCACACAGACATTCGCGCTCTGCTAAAGCATTGCTTCCTAATGGGGCAACACTCTGTATCTCTCTCTGGAAGAGCCCGGCTGCCAAATTGGAAATGTCCAGAGATTGCGCCCACAGGAAAGCTGCCAGCACTGAAAGCTCTAGCTGGTTTTCACTGTCCCTTGGAACTGCATTCGCTGCCACACAGACATTTGCGCTCTGCTAAAGCATTGCTTCGTAATGGGGCAACACTCTGTATCTCTCTCTGGCAGAGCCCGGCTGCCAAATTGGAAACGTCCAGACATTGCGCCCACAGGAAAGCTGCCAGCACTGAAAGCTCTAGCTGGTTTTCACTGTCCCTTGGAACTGCATTCGCTGCCACACAGACATTCGCGCTCAGCCATAGCATTGCTTGGTAAGGGGGCAACATTCTGTATCTCTCTCTGGCAGAGCCCGGCTGCCAAATTGGAAACGTCCAGAGATTGCGCCCACAGGAAAGCTGCCAGCACTGAAAGCTCTAGCTGGTTTTCACTGTCCCTTGGAACTGCATTCGCTGCCACACAGACATTCGCGCTCTGCTAAAGCATTGCTTCCTAATGGGGCAACACTCTGTATCTCTCTCTGGAAGAGCCCGGCTGCCAAATTGGAAACGTCCAGAGATTGCGCCCACAGGAAAGCTGCCAGCACTGAAAGCTCTAGCTGGTTTTCACTGTCCCTTGGAACTGCATTCGCTGCCACACAGACATTCGCGCTCAGCCATAGCATTGCTTGGTAAGGGGGCAACATTCTGTATCTCTCTCTGGCAGAGCCCGGCTGCCAAATTGGAAACGTCCAGAGATTGCGCCCACAGGAAAGCTGCCAGCACTGAAAGCTCTAGCTGGTTTTCACTGTCCCTTGGAACTGCATTCGCTGCCACACAGACATTCGCGCTCTGCTAAAGCATTGCTTCGTAATGGGGCAACACTCTGTATCTCTCTCTGGCAGAGCCCGGCTGCCAAATTGGAAACGTCCAGAGATTGCGCCCACAGGAAAGCTGCCAGCACTGAAAGCTCTAGCTGGTTTTCACTGTCCCTTGGAACTGCATTCGCTGCCACACAGACATTCGCGCTCTGCTAAAGCATTGCTTCGTAATGGGGCAACACTCTGTATCTCTCTCTGGCAGAGCCCGGCTGCCAAACTGGAAACGTCCAGAGATTGCGCCCACAGGAAAGCTGCCAGCACTGAAAGCTCTAGCTGGTTTTCACTGTCCCTTGGAACTGCATTCGCTGCCACACAGACATTTGCGCTCTGCTAAAGCATTGCTTCGTAATGGGGCAACACTCTGTATCTCTCTCTGGCAGAGCCCGGCTGCCAAATTGGAAACATCCAGAGATTGCGCCCACAGGAAAGCTGCCAGCACTGAAAGCTCTAGCTGGTTTTCACTGTCCCTTGGAACTGCATTCGCTGCCACACAGACATTCGCGCTCTGCTAAAGCATTGCTTCCTAATGGGGCAACACTCTGTATCTCTCTCTGGCAGAGCCCAGCTGCCAAATTGGAAACGTGCAGAGATTGCGCCCACAGGAAAGCTGCCAGCACTGAAAGCTCTAGCTGGTTTTCACTGTCCCTTGGAACTGCATTCGCTGCCACACAGACATTCGCGCTCAGCCATAGCATTGCTTGGTAAGGGGGCAACATTCTGTATCTCTCTCTGGCAGATCCCGGCTGCCAAATTGGAAACGTCCAGAGATTGCGCCCACAGGAAAGCTGCCAGCACTGAAAGCTCTAGCTGGTTTTCACTGTCCCTTGGAACTGCATTCGCTGCCACACAGACATTCGCGCTCTGCTAAAGCATTGCTTCGTAATGGGGCAACACTCTGTATCTCTCTCTGGCAGAGCCCGGCTGCCAAATTGGAAACGTCCAGAGATTGCGCCCACAGGAAAGCTGCCAGCACTGAAAGCTCTAGCTGGTTTTCACTGTCCCTTGGAACTGCATTCGCTGCCACACAGACATTCGCGCTCTGCTAAAGCATTGCTTCGTAATGGGGCAACACTCTGTATCTCTCTCTGGCAGAGCCCGGCTGCCAAATTGGAAACGTCCAGAGATTGCGCCCACAGGAAAGCTGCCAGCACTGAAAGCTCTAGCTGGTTTTCACTGTCCCTTGGAACTGCATTCGCTGCCACACAGACATTTGCGCTCTGCTAAAGCATTGCTTCGTAATGGGGCAACACTCTGTATCTCTCTCTGGCAGAGCCCGGCTGCCAAATTGGAAACATCCAGAGATTGCGCCCACAGGAAAGCTGCCAGCACTGAAAGCTCTAGCTGGTTTTCACTGTCCCTTGGAACTGCATTCGCTGCCACACAGACATTCGCGCTCTGCTAAAGCATTGCTTCGTAATGGGGCAACACTCTGTATCTCTCTCTGGCAGAGCCCAGCTGCCAAATTGGAAACGTGCAGAGATTGCGCCCACAGGAAAGCTGCCAGCACTGAAAGCTCTAGCTGGTTTTCACTGTCCCTTGGAACTGCATTCGCTGCCACACAGACATTCGCGCTCTGCTAAAGCATTGCTTCCTAATGGGGCAACACTCTGTATCTCTCTCTGGCAGAGCCCGGCTGCCAAATTGGAACCGTCCAGAGATTGCGCCCACAGGAAAGCTGCCAGCACTGAAAGCTCTAGCTGGTTTTCACTGTCCCTTGGAACTGCATTCGCTGCCACACAGACATTCGCGCTCTGCTAAAGCATTGCTTCGTAATGGGGCAACACTCTGTATCTCTCTCTGGCAGAGCCCGGCTGCCAAATTGGAAACGTCCAGAGATTGCGCCCACAGGAAAGCTGCCAGCACTGAAAGCTCTAGCTGGTTTTCACTGTCCCTTGGAACTGCATTCGCTGCCACACAGACATTCGCGCTCTGCTAAAGCATTGCTTCCTAATGGGGCAACACTCTGTATCTCTCTCTGGCAGAGCCCGGCTGCCAAATTGGAAACGTCCAGAGATTGCGCCCACAGGAAAGCTGCCAGCACTGAAAGCTCTAGCTGGTTTTCACTGTCCCTTGGAACTGCATTCGCTGCCACACAGACATTCGCGCTCTGCTAAAGCATTGCTTCGTAATGGGGCAACACTCTGTATCTCTCTCTGGCAGAGCCCGGCTGCCAAATTGGAAACGTCCGGAGATTGCGCCCACAGGAAAGCTGCCAGCACTGAAAGCTCTAGCTGGTTTTCACTGTCCCTTGGAACTGCATTCGCTGCCACACAGACATTCGCGCTCTGCTAAAGCATTGCTTCCTAATGGGGCAACACTCTGTATCTCTCTCTGGCAGAGCCCGGCTGCCAAATTGGAAACGTCCAGAGATTGCGCCCACAGGAAAGCTGCCAGCACTGAAAGCTCTAGCTGGTTTTCACTGTCCCTTGGAACTGCATTCGCTGCCACACAGACATTCGCGCTCTGCTAAAGCATTGCTTCGTAATGGGGCAACACTCTGTATCTCTCTCTGGCAGAGCCCGGCTGCCAAATTGGAAACGTCCAGAGATTGCGCCCACAGGAAAGCTGCCAGCACTGAAAGCTCTAGCTGGTTTTCACTGTCCCTTGGAACTGCATTCGCTGCCACACAGACATTTGCGCTCTGCTAAAGCATTGCTTCGTAATGGGGCAACACTCTGTATCTCTCTGTGGCAGAGCCCGTCTGCCGAATTGGAAACATCCAGAGATTGCGCCCACAGGAAAGCTGCCAGCACTGAAAGCTCTAGCTGGTTTTCACTGTCCCTTGGAACTGCATTCGCTGCCACACAGACATTCGCGCTCTGCTAAAGCATTGCTTCGTAATGGGGCAACACTCTGTATCTCTCTCTGGCAGAGCCCGGCTGCCAAATTGGAAACATCCAGAGATTGCGCCCACAGGAAAGCTGCCAGCACTGAAAGCTCTAGCTGGTTTTCACTGTCCCTTGGAACTGCATTTGCTGCCACACAGACATTCGCGCTCAGCCATAGCATTGCTTGGTAAGGGGGCAACATTCTGTATCTCTCTCTGGCAGAGCCCGGCTGCCAAATTGGAAACGTCCAGAGATTGCGCCCACAGGAAAGCTGCCAGCACTGAAAGCTCTAGCTGGTTTTCACTGTCCCTTGGAACTGCATTCGCTGCCACACAGACATTTGCGCTCTGCTAAAGCATTGCTTCCTAATGGGGCAACACTCTGTATCTCTCTCTGGCAGAGCCCGGCTGCCAAATTGGAAACGTCCAGACATTGCGCCCACAGGAAAGCTGCCAGCACTGAAAGCTCTAGCTGGTTTTCACTGTCCCTTGGAACTGCATTCGCTGCCACACAGACATTCGCGCTCAGCCATAGCATTGCTTGGTAAGGGGGCAACATTCTGTATCTCTCTCTGGCAGATCCCGGCTGCCAAATTGGAAACGTCCAGAGATTGCGCCCACAGGAAAGCTGCCAGCACTGAAAGCTCTAGCTGGTTTTCACTGTCCCTTGGAACTGCATTCGCTGCCACACAGACATTCGCGCTCTGCTAAAGCATTGCTTCGTAATGGGGCAACACTCTGTATCTCTCTCTGGCAGAGCCCGGCTGCCAAATTGGAAACGTCCAGAGATTGCGCCCACAGGAAAGCTGCCAGCACTGAAAGCTCTAGCTGGTTTTCACTGTCCCTTGGAACTGCATTCGCTGCCACACAGACATTCGCGCTCTGCTAAAGCATTGCTTCGTAATGGGGCAACACTCTGTATCTCTCTCTGGCAGAGCCCGGCTGCCAAATTGGAAACGTCCAGAGATTGCGCCCACAGGAAAGCTGCCAGCACTGAAAGCTCTAGCTGGTTTTCACTGTCCCTTGGAACTGCATTCGCTGCCACACAGACATTTGCGCTCTGCTAAAGCATTGCTTCGTAATGGGGCAACACTCTGTATCTCTCTCTGGCAGAGCCCAGCTGCCAAATTGGAAACGTGCAGAGATTGCGCCCACAGGAAAGCTGCCAGCACTGAAAGCTCTAGCTGGTTTTCACTGTCCCTTGGAACTGCATTCGCTGCCACACAGACATTCGCGCTCAGCCATAGCATTGCTTGGTAAGGGGGCAACATTCTGTATCTCTCTCTGGCAGAGCCCGGCTGCCAAATTGGAAACGTCCAGAGATTGCGCCCACAGGAAAGCTGCCAGCACTGAAAGCTCTAGCTGGTTTTCACTGTCCCTTGGAACTGCATTCGCTGCCACACAGACATTCGCGCTCTGCTAAAGCATTGCTTCCTAATGGGGCAACACTCTGTATCTCTCTCTGGCAGAGCCCAGCTGCCAAATTGGAACCGTCCAGAGATTGCGCCCACAGGAAAGCTGCCAGCACTGAAAGCTCTAGCTGGTTTTCACTGTCCCTTGGAACTGCATTCGCTGCCACACAGACATTCGCGCTCTGCTAAAGCATTGCTTCCTAATGGGGCAACACTCTGTATCTCTCTCTGGCAGAGCCCGGCTGCCAAATTGGAAACGTCCAGAGATTGCGCCCACAGGAAAGCTGCCAGCACTGAAAGCTCTAGCTGGTTTTCACTGTCCCTTGGAACTGCATTCGCTGCCACACAGACATTCGCGCTCTGCTAAAGCATTGCTTCCTAATGGGGCAACACTCTGTATCTCTCTCTGGCAGAGCCCGGCTGCCAAATTGGAAACGTCCAGAGATTGCGCCCACAGGAAAGCTGCCAGCACTGAAAGCTCTAGCTGGTTTTCACTGTCCCTTGGAACTGCATTCGCTGCCACACAGACATTCGCGCTCTGCTAAAGCATTGCTTCGTAATGGGGCAACACTCTGTATCTCTCTCTGGCAGAGCCCGGCTGCCAAATTGGAAACGTCCGGAGATTGCGCCCACAGGAAAGCTGCCAGCACTGAAAGCTCTAGCTGGTTTTCACTGTCCCTTGGAACTGCATTCGCTGCCACACAGACATTCGCGCTCTGCTAAAGCATTGCTTCCTAATGGGGCAACACTCTGTATCTCTCTCTGGCAGAGCCCGGCTGCCAAATTGGAAACGTCCAGAGATTGCGCCCACAGGAAAGCTGCCAGCACTGAAAGCTCTAGCTGGTTTTCACTGTCCCTTGGAACTGCATTCGCTGCCACACAGACATTTGCGCTCTGCTAAAGCATTGCTTTGTAATGGGGCAACACTCTGTATCTCTCTCTGGCAGAGCCCGGCTGCCAAATTGGAAACATCCAGAGATTGCGCCCACAGGAAAGCTGCCAGCACTGAAAGCTCTAGCTGGTTTTCACTGTCCCTTGGAACTGCATTCGCTGCCACACAGACATTCGCGCTCTGCTAAAGCATTGCTTCCTAATGGGGCAACACTCTGTATCTCTCTCTGGCAGAGCCCAGCTGCCAAATCGGAAACGTCCAGAGATTGCGCCCACAGGAAAGCTGCCAGCACTGAAAGCTCTAGCTGGTTTTCACTGTCCCTTGGAACTGCATTCACTGCCACACAGACATTCGCGCTCTGCTAAAGCATTGCTTCGTAATGGGGCAACAATCTGTATCTCTCTCTGGCAGAGCCCGGCTGCCAAATTGGAAACGTCCAGAGATTGTGCCCACAGGAAAGCTGCCAGCACTGAAAGCTCTAGCTGGTTTTCACTGTCCCTTGGAACTGCATTCGCTGCCACACAGACATTCGCGCTCTGCTAAAGCATTGCTTCGTAATGGGGCAACACTCTGTATCTCTCTCTGGCAGAGCCCGGCTGCCAAATTGGAAACGTCCAGAGATTGCGCCCACAGGAAAGCTGCCAGCACTGAAAGCTCTAGCTGGTTTTCACTGTCCCTTGGAACTGCATTCGCTGCCACACAGACATTCGCGCTCTGCTAAAGCATTGCTTCCTAATGGGGCAACACTCTGTATCTCTCTCTGGCAGAGCCCGGCTGCCAAATTGGAAACGTCCAGAGATTGCGCCCACAGGAAAGCTGCCAGCACTGAAAGCTCTAGCTGGTTTTCACTGTCCCTTGGAACTGCATTCGCTGCCACACAGACATTCGCGCTCTGCTAAAGCATTGCTTCGTAATGGGGCAACAACCTGTATCTCTCTCTGGCAGAGCCCGGCTGCCAAATTGGAAACGTCCAGAGATTGCGCCCACAGGAAAGCTGCCAGCACTGAAAGCTCTAGCTGGTTTTCACTGTCCCTTGGAACTGCATTCGCTGCCACACAGACATTTGCGCTCTGCTAAAGCATTGCTTCGTAATGGGGCAACACTCTGTATCTCTCTCTGGCAGAGCCCGGCTGCCAAATTGGAAACATCCAGAGATTGCGCCCACAGGAAAGCTGCCAGCACTGAAAGCTCTAGCTGGTTTTCACTGTCCCTTGGAACTGCATTCGCTGCCACACAGACATTCGCGCTCTGCTAAAGCATTGCTTCGTAATGGGGCAACACTCTGTATCTCTCTCTGGCAGAGCCCGGCTGCCAAATTGGAAACGTCCAGAGATTGCGCCCACAGGAAAGCTGCCAGCACTGAAAGCTCTAGCTGGTTTTCACTGTCCCTTGGAACTGCATTCGCTGCCACACAGACATTCGCGCTCTGCTAAAGCATTGCTTCGTAATGGGGCAACACTCTGTATCTCTCTCTGGCAGAGCCCGGCTGCCAAATTGGAAACGTCCAGAGATTGCGCCCACAGGAAAGCTGCCAGCACTGAAAGCTCTAGCTGGTTTTCACTGTCCCTTGGAACTGCATTCGCTGCCACACAGACATTCGCGCTCTGCTAAAGCATTGCTTCGTAATGGGGCAACACTCTGTATCTCTCTCTGGCAGAGCCCGGCTGCCAAATTGGAAACGTCCAGAGATTGCGCCCACAGGAAAGCTGCCAGCACTGAAAGCTCTAGCTGGTTTTCACTGTCCCTTGGAACTGCATTCGCTGCCACACAGACATTCGCGCTCTGCTAAAGCATTGCTTCGTAATGGGGCAACACTCTGTATCTCTCTCTGGCAGAGCCCGGCTGCCAAATTGGAAACGTCCAGACATTGCGCCCACAGGAAAGCTGCCAGCACTGAAAGCTCTAGCTGGTTTTCACTGTCCCTTGGAACTGCATTCGCTGCCACACAGACATTCGCGCTCTGCTAAAGCATTGCTTCCTAATGGGGCAACACTCTGTATCTCTCTCTGGCAGAGCCCAGCTGCCAAATGGGAAACGTGCAGAGATTGCGCCCACAGGAAAGCTGCCAGCACTGAAAGCTCTAGCTGGTTTTCACTGTCCCTTGGAACTGCATTCGCTGCCACACAGACATTCGCGCTCTGCTAAAGCATTGCTTCCTAATGGGGCAACACTCTGTATCTCTCTCTGGCAGAGCCCGGCTGCCAAATTGGAAACGTCCAGAGATTGCGCCCACAGGAAAGCTGCCAGCACTGAAAGCTCTAGCTGGTTTTCACTGTCCCTTGGAACTGCATTCGCTGCCACACAGACATTCGCGCTCTGCTAAAGCATTGCTTCGTAATGGGGCAACACTCTGTATCTCTCTCTGGCAGAGCCCGGCTGCCAAATTGGAAACGTCCAGAGATTGCGCCCACAGGAAAGCTGCCAGCACTGAAAGCTCTAGCTGGTTTTCACTGTCCCTTGGAACTGCATTCGCTGCCACACAGACATTTGCGCTCTGCTAAAGCATTGCTTCGTAATGGGGCAACACTCTGTATCTCTCTGTGGCAGAGCCCGTCTGCCGAATTGGAAACATCCAGAGATTGCGCCCACAGGAAAGCTGCCAGCACTGAAAGCTCTAGCTGGTTTTCACTGTCCCTTGGAACTGCATTCGCTGCCACACAGACATTTGCGCTCTGCTAAAGCATTGCTTCGTAATGGGGCAACACTCTGTATCTCTCTGTGGCAGAGCCCGTCTGCCGAATTGGAAACATCCAGAGATTGCGCCCACAGGAAAGCTGCCAGCACTGAAAGCTCTAGCTGGTTTTCACTGTCCCTTGGAACTGCATTTGCTGCCACACAGACATTCGCGCTCAGCCATAGCATTGCTTGGTAAGGGGGCAACATTCTGTATCTCTCTCTGGCAGAGCCCGGCTGCCAAATTGGAAACGTCCAGAGATTGCGCCCACAGGAAAGCTGCCAGCACTGAAAGCTCTAGCTGGTTTTCACTGTCCCTTGGAACTGCATTCGCTGCCACACAGACATTTGCGCTCTGCTAAAGCATTGCTTCCTAATGGGGCAACACTCTGTATCTCTCTCTGGCAGAGCCCGGCTGCCAAATTGGAAACGTCCAGACATTGCGCCCACAGGAAAGCTGCCAGCACTGAAAGCTCTAGCTGGTTTTCACTGTCCCTTGGAACTGCATTCGCTGCCACACAGACATTCGCGCTCAGCCATAGCATTGCTTGGTAAGGGGGCAACATTCTGTATCTCTCTCTGGCAGATCCCGGCTGCCAAATTGGAAACGTCCAGAGATTGCGCCCACAGGAAAGCTGCCAGCACTGAAAGCTCTAGCTGGTTTTCACTGTCCCTTGGAACTGCATTCGCTGCCACACAGACATTCGCGCTCTGCTAAAGCATTGCTTCCTAATGGGGCAACACTCTGTATCTCTCTCTGGCAGAGCCCGGCTGCCAAATTGGAAACGTCCAGAGATTGCGCCCACAGGAAAGCTGCCAGCACTGAAAGCTCTAGCTGGTTTTCACTGTCCCTTGGAACTGCATTCGCTGCCACACAGACATTCGCGCTCTGCTAAAGCATTGCTTCGTAATGGGGCAACACTCTGTATCTCTCTCTGGCAGAGCCCGGCTGCCAAATTGGAAACGTCCAGAGATTGCGCCCACAGGAAAGCTGCCAGCACTGAAAGCTCTAGCTGGTTTTCACTGTCCCTTGGAACTGCATTCGCTGCCACACAGACATTTGCGCTCTGCTAAAGCATTGCTTCGTAATGGGGCAACACTCTGTATCTCTCTCTGGCAGAGCCCGGCTGCCAAATTGGAAACATCCAGAGATTGCGCCCACAGGAAAGCTGCCAGCACTGAAAGCTCTAGCTGGTTTTCACTGTCCCTTGGAACTGCATTCGCTGCCACACAGACATTCGCGCTCTGCTAAAGCATTGATTCCTAATGGGGCAACACTCTGTATCTCTCTCTGGCAGAGCCCAGCTGCCAAATTGGAAACGTGCAGAGATTGCGCCCACAGGAAAGCTGCCAGCACTGAAAGCTCTAGCTGGTTTTCACTGTCCCTTGGAACTGCATTCGCTGCCACACAGACATTCGCGCTCAGCCATAGCATTGCTTGGTAAGGGGGCAACATTCTGTATCTCTCTCTGGCAGAGCCCGGCTGCCAAATTGGAAACGTCCAGAGATTGCGCCCACAGGAAAGCTGCCAGCACTGAAAGCTCTAGCTGGTTTTCACTGTCCCTTGGAACTGCATTCGCTGCCACACAGACATTCGCGCTCTGCTAAAGCATTGCTTCCTAATGGGGCAACACTCTGTATCTCTCTCTGGCAGAGCCCAGCTGCCAAATTGGAACCGTCCAGAGATTGCGCCCACAGGAAAGCTGCCAGCACTGAAAGCTCTAGCTGGTTTTCACTGTCCCTTGGAACTGCATTCGCTGCCACACAGACATTCGCGCTCTGCTAAAGCATTGCTTCGTAATGGGGCAACACTCTGTATCTCTCTCTGGCAGAGCCCGGCTGCCAAATTGGAAACGTCCAGAGATTGCGCCCACAGGAAAGCTGCCAGCACTGAAAGCTCTAGCTGGTTTTCACTGTCCCTTGGAACTGCATTCGCTGCCACACAGACATTCGCGCTCTGCTAAAGCATTGCTTCCTAATGGGGCAACACTCTGTATCTCTCTCTGGCAGAGCCCGGCTGCCAAATTGGAAACGTCCAGAGATTGCGCCCACAGGAAAGCTGCCAGCACTGAAAGCTCTAGCTGGTTTTCACTGTCCCTTGGAACTGCATTCGCTGCCACACAGACATTCGCGCTCTGCTAAAGCATTGCTTCGTAATGGGGCAACACTCTGTATCTCTCTCTGGCAGAGCCCGGCTGCCAAATTGGAAACGTCCGGAGATTGCGCCCACAGGAAAGCTGCCAGCACTGAAAGCTCTAGCTGGTTTTCACTGTCCCTTGGAACTGCATTCGCTGCCACACAGACATTCGCGCTCTGCTAAAGCATTGCTTCCTAATGGGGCAACACTCTGTATCTCTCTCTGGCAGAGCCCGGCTGCCAAATTGGAAACGTCCAGAGATTGCGCCCACAGGAAAGCTGCCAGCACTGAAAGCTCTAGCTGGTTTTCACTGTCCCTTGGAACTGCATTCGCTGCCACACAGACATTTGCGCTCTGCTAAAGCATTGCTTTGTAATGGGGCAACACTCTGTATCTCTCTCTGGCAGAGCCCGGCTGCCAAATTGGAAACATCCAGAGATTGCGCCCACAGGAAAGCTGCCAGCACTGAAAGCTCTAGCTGGTTTTCACTGTCCCTTGGAACTGCATTCGCTGCCACACAGACATTCGCGCTCTGCTAAAGCATTGCTTCCTAATGGGGCAACACTCTGTATCTCTCTCTGGCAGAGCCCAGCTGCCAAATTGGAAACGTCCAGAGATTGCGCCCACAGGAAAGCTGCCAGCACTGAAAGCTCTAGCTGGTTTTCACTGTCCCTTGGAACTGCATTCACTGCCACACAGACATTCGCGCTCTGCTAAAGCATTGCTTCGTAATGGGGCAACAATCTGTATCTCTCTCTGGCAGAGCCCGGCTGCCAAATTGGAAACGTCCAGAGATTGTGCCCACAGGAAAGCTGCCAGCACTGAAAGCTCTAGCTGGTTTTCACTGTCCCTTGGAACTGCATTCGCTGCCACACAGACATTCGCGCTCTGCTAAAGCATTGCTTCGTAATGGGGCAACACTCTGTATCTCTCTCTGGCAGAGCCCGGCTGCCAAATTGGAAACGTCCAGAGATTGCGCCCACAGGAAAGCTGCCAGCACTGAAAGCTCTAGCTGGTTTTCACTGTCCCTTGGAACTGCATTCGCTGCCACACAGACATTCGCGCTCTGCTAAAGCATTGCTTCCTAATGGGGCAACACTCTGTATCTCTCTCTGGCAGAGCCCGGCTGCCAAATTGGAAACGTCCAGAGATTGCGCCCACAGGAAAGCTGCCAGCACTGAAAGCTCTAGCTGGTTTTCACTGTCCCTTGGAACTGCATTCGCTGCCACACAGACATTCGCGCTCTGCTAAAGCATTGCTTCGTAATGGGGCAACAACCTGTATCTCTCTCTGGCAGAGCCCGGCTGCCAAATTGGAAACGTCCAGAGATTGCGCCCACAGGAAAGCTGCCAGCACTGAAAGCTCTAGCTGGTTTTCACTGTCCCTTGGAACTGCATTCGCTGCCACACAGACATTTGCGCTCTGCTAAAGCATTGCTTCGTAATGGGGCAACACTCTGTATCTCTCTCTGGCAGAGCCCGGCTGCCAAATTGGAAACATCCAGAGATTGCGCCCACAGGAAAGCTGCCAGCACTGAAAGCTCTAGCTGGTTTTCACTGTCCCTTGGAACTGCATTCGCTGCCACACAGACATTCGCGCTCTGCTAAAGCATTGCTTCGTAATGGGGCAACACTCTGTATCTCTCTCTGGCAGAGCCCGGCTGCCAAATTGGAAACGTCCAGAGATTGCGCCCACAGGAAAGCTGCCAGCACTGAAAGCTCTAGCTGGTTTTCACTGTCCCTTGGAACTGCATTCGCTGCCACACAGACATTCGCGCTCTGCTAAAGCATTGCTTCGTAATGGGGCAACACTCTGTATCTCTCTCTGGCAGAGCCCGGCTGCCAAATTGGAAACGTCCAGAGATTGCGCCCACAGGAAAGCTGCCAGCACTGAAAGCTCTAGCTGGTTTTCACTGTCCCTTGGAACTGCATTCGCTGCCACACAGACATTCGCGCTCTGCTAAAGCATTGCTTCGTAATGGGGCAACACTCTGTATCTCTCTCTGGCAGAGCCCGGCTGCCAAATTGGAAACGTCCAGAGATTGCGCCCACAGGAAAGCTGCCAGCACTGAAAGCTCTAGCTGGTTTTCACTGTCCCTTGGAACTGCATTCGCTGCCACACAGACATTCGCGCTCTGCTAAAGCATTGCTTCGTAATGGGGCAACACTCTGTATCTCTCTCTGGCAGAGCCCGGCTGCCAAATTGGAAACGTCCAGACATTGCGCCCACAGGAAAGCTGCCAGCACTGAAAGCTCTAGCTGGTTTTCACTGTCCCTTGGAACTGCATTCGCTGCCACACAGACATTCGCGCTCTGCTAAAGCATTGCTTCCTAATGGGGCAACACTCTGTATCTCTCTCTGGCAGAGCCCAGCTGCCAAATGGGAAACGTGCAGAGATTGCGCCCACAGGAAAGCTGCCAGCACTGAAAGCTCTAGCTGGTTTTCACTGTCCCTTGGAACTGCATTCGCTGCCACACAGACATTCGCGCTCTGCTAAAGCATTGCTTCCTAATGGGGCAACACTCTGCATCTCTCTCTGGCAGAGCCCGGCTGCCAAATTGGAAACGTCCAGAGATTGCGCCCACAGGAAAGCTGCCAGCACTGCAAGCTCTAGCTGGTTTTCACTGTCCCTTGGAACTGCATTCGCTGCCACACAGACATTCGCGCTCTGCTAAAGCATTGCTTCGTAATGGGGCAACACTCTGTATCTCTCTCTGGCAGAGCCCGGCTGCCAAATTGGAAACGTCCAGAGATTGCGCCCACAGGAAAGCTGCCAGCACTGAAAGCTCTAGCTGGTTTTCACTGTCCCTTGGAACTGCATTCGCTGCCACACAGACATTTGCGCTCTGCTAAAGCATTGCTTCGTAATGGGGCAACACTCTGTATCTCTCTCTGGCAGAGCCCGGCTGCCAAATTGGAAACATCCAGAGATTGCGCCCACAGGAAAGCTGCCAGCACTGAAAGCTCTAGCTGGTTTTCACTGTCCCTTGGAACTGCATTCGCTGCCACACAGACATTCGCGCTCTGCTAAAGCATTGCTTCGTAATGGGGCAACACTCTGTATCTCTCTCTGGCAGAGCCCGGCTGCCAAATTGGAAACGTCCAGAGATTGCGCCCACAGGAAAGCTGCCAGCACTGAAAGCTCTAGCTGGTTTTCACTGTCCCTTGGAACTGCATTCGCTGCCACACAGACATTCGCGCTCTGCTAAAGCATTGCTTCCTAATGGGGCAACACTCTGTATCTCTCTCTGGAAGAGCCCGGCTGCCAAATTGGAAATGTCCAGAGATTGCGCCCACAGGAAAGCTGCCAGCACTGAAAGCTCTAGCTGGTTTTCACTGTCCCTTGGAACTGCATTCGCTGCCACACAGACATTTGCGCTCTGCTAAAGCATTGCTTCGTAATGGGGCAACACTCTGTATCTCTCTCTGGCAGAGCCCGGCTGCCAAATTGGAAACGTCCAGAGATTGCGCCCACAGGAAAGCTGCCAGCACTGAAAGCTCTAGCTGGTTTTCACTGTCCCTTGGAACTGCATTCGCTGCCACACAGACATTTGCGCTCTGCTAAAGCATTGCTTCCTAATGGGGCAACACTCTGTATCTCTCTCTGGCAGAGCCCGGCTGCCAAATTGGAAACGTCCAGAGATTGCGCCCACAGGAAAGCTGCCAGCACTGAAAGCTCTAGCTGGTTTTCACTGTCCCTTGGAACTGCATTCGCTGCCACACAGACATTCGCGCTCAGCCATAGCATTGCTTGGTAAGGGGGCAACACTCTGTATCTCTCTCTGGCAGAGCCCGGCTGCCAAATTGGAAACGTCCAGAGATTGCGCCCACAGGAAAGCTGCCAGCACTGAAAGCTCTAGCTGGTTTTCACTGTCCCTTGGAACTGCATTCGCTGCCACACAGACATTCGCGCTCTGCTAAAGCATTGCTTCGTAATGGGGCAACACTCTGTATCTCTCTCTGGCAGAGCCCGGCTGCCAAATTGGAAACGTCCGGAGATTGCGCCCACAGGAAAGCTGCCAGCACTGAAAGCTCTAGCTGGTTTTCACTGTCCCTTGGAACTGCATTCGCTGCCACACAGACATTCGCGCTCTGCTAAAGCATTGCTTCCTAATGGGGCAACACTCTGTATCTCTCTCTGGCAGAGCCCGGCTGCCAAATTGGAAACGTCCAGAGATTGCGCCCACAGGAAAGCTGCCAGCACTGAAAGCTCTAGCTGGTTTTCACTGTCCCTTGGAACTGCATTCGCTGCCACACAGACATTTGCGCTCTGCTAAAGCATTGCTTTGTAATGGGGCAACACTCTGTATCTCTCTCTGGCAGAGCCCGGCTGCCAAATTGGAAACATCCAGAGATTGCGCCCACAGGAAAGCTGCCAGCACTGAAAGCTCTAGCTGGTTTTCACTGTCCCTTGGAACTGCATTCGCTGCCACACAGACATTCGCGCTCTGCTAAAGCATTGCTTCCTAATGGGGCAACACTCTGTATCTCTCTCTGGCAGAGCCCAGCTGCCAAATTGGAAACGTCCAGAGATTGCGCCCACAGGAAAGCTGCCAGCACTGAAAGCTCTAGCTGGTTTTCACTGTCCCTTGGAACTGCATTCGCTGCCACACAGACATTCGCGCTCTGCTAAAGCATTGCTTCGTAATGGGGCAACAATCTGTATCTCTCTCTGGCAGAGCCCGGCTGCCAAATTGGAAACGTCCAGAGATTGTGCCCACAGGAAAGCTGCCAGCACTGAAAGCTCTAGCTGGTTTTCACTGTCCCTTGGAACTGCATTCGCTGCCACACAGACATTCGCGCTCTGCTAAAGCATTGCTTCGTAATGGGGCAACACTCTGTATCTCTCTCTGGCAGAGCCCGGCTGCCAAATTGGAAACGTCCAGAGATTGCGCCCACAGGAAAGCTGCCAGCACTGAAAGCTCTAGCTGGTTTTCACTGTCCCTTGGAACTGCATTCGCTGCCACACAGACATTCGCGCTCTGCTAAAGCATTGCTTCCTAATGGGGCAACACTCTGTATCTCTCTCTGGCAGAGCCCGGCTGCCAAATTGGAAACGTCCAGAGATTGCGCCCACAGGAAAGCTGCCAGCACTGAAAGCTCTAGCTGGTTTTCACTGTCCCTTGGAACTGCATTCGCTGCCACACAGACATTCGCGCTCTGCTAAAGCATTGCTTCGTAATGGGGCAACAACCTGTATCTCTCTCTGGCAGAGCCCGGCTGCCAAATTGGAAACGTCCAGAGATTGCGCCCACAGGAAAGCTGCCAGCACTGAAAGCTCTAGCTGGTTTTCACTGTCCCTTGGAACTGCATTCGCTGCCACACAGACATTCGCGCTCTGCTAAAGCATTGCTTCGTAATGGGGCAACACTCTGTATCTCTCTCTGGCAGAGCCCGGCTGCCAAATTGGAAACGTCCAGAGATTGCGCCCACAGGAAAGCTGCCAGCACTGAAAGCTCTAGCTGGTTTTCACTGTCCCTTGGAACTGCATTCGCTGCCACACAGACATTCGCGCTCTGCTAAAGCATTGCTTCGTAATGGGGCAACACTCTGTATCTCTCTCTGGCAGAGCCCGGCTGCCAAATTGGAAACGTCCAGAGATTGCGCCCACAGGAAAGCTGCCAGCACTGAAAGCTCTAGCTGGTTTTCACTGTCCCTTGGAACTGCATTCGCTGCCACACAGACATTCGCGCTCTGCTAAAGCATTGCTTCGTAATGGGGCAACACTCTGTATCTCTCTCTGGCAGAGCCCGGCTGCCAAATTGGAAACGTCCAGAGATTGCGCCCACAGGAAAGCTGCCAGCACTGAAAGCTCTAGCTGGTTTTCACTGTCCCTTGGAACTGCATTCGCTGCCACACAGACATTCGCGCTCTGCTAAAGCATTGCTTCGTAATGGGGCAACACTCTGTATCTCTCTCTGGCAGAGCCCGGCTGCCAAATTGGAAACGTCCAGAGATTGCGCCCACAGGAAAGCTGCCAGCACTGAAAGCTCTAGCTGGTTTTCACTGTCCCTTGGAACTGCATTCGCTGCCACACAGACATTTGCGCTCTGCTAAAGCATTGCTTCGTAATGGGGCAACACTCTGTATCTCTCTCTGGCAGAGCCCGGCTGCCAAATTGGAAACGTCCAGACATTGCGCCCACAGGAAAGCTGCCAGCACTGAAAGCTCTAGCTGGTTTTCACTGTCCCTTGGAACTGCATTCGCTGCCACACAGACATTCGCGCTCTGCTAAAGCATTGCTTCCTAATGGGGCAACACTCTGTATCTCTCTCTGGCAGAGCCCAGCTGCCAAATGGGAAACGTGCAGAGATTGCGCCCACAGGAAAGCTGCCAGCACTGAAAGCTCTAGCTGGTTTTCACTGTCCCTTGGAACTGCATTCGCTGCCACACAGACATTCGCGCTCTGCTAAAGCATTGCTTCCTAATGGGGCAACACTCTGCATCTCTCTCTGGCAGAGCCCGGCTGCCAAATTGGAAACGTCCAGAGATTGCGCCCACAGGAAAGCTGCCAGCACTGAAAGCTCTAGCTGGTTTTCACTGTCCCTTGGAACTGCATTCGCTGCCACACAGACATTCGCGCTCTGCTAAAGCATTGCTTCGTAATGGGGCAACACTCTGTATCTCTCTCTGGCAGAGCCCGGCTGCCAAATTGGAAACGTCCAGAGATTGCGCCCACAGGAAAGCTGCCAGCACTGAAAGCTCTAGCTGGTTTTCACTGTCCCTTGGAACTGCATTCGCTGCCACACAGACATTTGCGCTCTGCTAAAGCATTGCTTCGTAATGGGGCAACACTCTGTATCTCTCTCTGGCAGAGCCCGGCTGCCAAATTGGAAACGTCCAGAGATTGCGCCCACAGGAAAGCTGCCAGCACTGAAAGCTCTAGCTGGTTTTCACTGTCCCTTGGAACTGCATTCGCTGCCACACAGACATTCGCGCTCTGCTAAAGCATTGCTTCGTAATGGGGCAACACTCTGTATCTCTCTCTGGCAGAGCCCGGCTGCCAAATTGGAAACGTCCAGAGATTGCGCCCACAGGAAAGCTGCCAGCACTGAAAGCTCTAGCTGGTTTTCACTGTCCCTTGGAACTGCATTCGCTGCCACACAGACATTCGCGCTCTGCTAAAGCATTGCTTCCTAATGGGGCAACACTCTGTATCTCTCTCTGGAAGAGCCCGGCTGCCAAATTGGAAATGTCCAGAGATTGCGCCCACAGGAAAGCTGCCAGCACTGAAAGCTCTAGCTGGTTTTCACTGTCCCTTGGAACTGCATTCGCTGCCACACAGACATTTGCGCTCTGCTAAAGCATTGCTTCCTAATGGGGCAACACTCTGTATCTCTCTCTGGCAGAGCCCGGCTGCCAAATTGGAAACGTCCAGAGATTGCGCCCACAGGAAAGCTGCCAGCACTGAAAGCTCTAGCTGGTTTTCACTGTCCCTTGGAACTGCATTCGCTGCCACACAGACATTCGCGCTCAGCCATAGCATTGCTTGGTAAGGGGGCAACATTCTGTATCTCTCTCTGGCAGAGCCCGGCTGCCAAATTGGAAACGTCCAGAGATTGCGCCCACAGGAAAGCTGCCAGCACTGAAAGCTCTAGCTGGTTTTCACTGTCCCTTGGAACTGCATTCGCTGCCACACAGACATTCGCGCTCTGCTAAAGCATTGCTTCCTAATGGGGCAACACTCTGTATCTCTCTCTGGAAGAGCCCGGCTGCCAAATTGGAAACGTCCAGAGATTGCGCCCACAGGAAAGCTGCCAGCACTGAAAGCTCTAGCTGGTTTTCACTGTCCCTTGGAACTGCATTCGCTGCCACACAGACATTCGCGCTCAGCCATAGCATTGCTTGGTAAGGGGGCAACATTCTGTATCTCTCTCTGGCAGAGCCCGGCTGCCAAATTGGAAACGTCCAGAGATTGCGCCCACAGGAAAGCTGCCAGCACTGAAAGCTCTAGCTGGTTTTCACTGTCCCTTGGAACTGCATTCGCTGCCACACAGACATTCGCGCTCTGCTAAAGCATTGCTTCGTAATGGGGCAACACTCTGTATCTCTCTCTGGCAGAGCCCGGCTGCCAAATTGGAAACGTCCAGAGATTGCGCCCACAGGAAAGCTGCCAGCACTGAAAGCTCTAGCTGGTTTTCACTGTCCCTTGGAACTGCATTCGCTGCCACACAGACATTTGCGCTCTGCTAAAGCATTGCTTCGTAATGGGGCAACACTCTGTATCTCTCTCTGGCAGAGCCTGGCTGCCAAATTGGAAACATCCAGAGATTGCGCCCACAGGAAAGCTGCCAGCACTGAAAGCTCTAGCTGGTTTTCACTGTCCCTTGGAACTGCATTCGCTGCCACACAGACATTCGCGCTCTGCTAAAGCATTGCTTCGTAATGGGGCAACACTCTGTATCTCTCTCTGGCAGAGCCCGGCTGCCAAATTGGAAACGTCCAGAGATTGCGCCCACAGGAAAGCTGCCAGCACTGAAAGCTCTAGCTGGTTTTCACTGTCCCTTGGAACTGCATTCGCTGCCACACAGACATTCGCGCTCTGCTAAAGCATTGCTTCGTAATGGGGCAACACTCTGTATCTCTCTCTGGCAGAGCCCGGCTGCCAAATTGGAAATGTCCAGAGATTGCACCCACAGGAAATCTGCCAGCACTGAAAGCTCTAGCTGGTTTTCACTGTCCCTTGGAACTGCATTCGCTGCCACACAGACATTCGCGCTCTGCTAAAGCATTGCTTCGTAATGGGGCAACACTCTGTATCTCTCTCTGGCAGAGCCCGGCTGCCAAATTGGAAACGTCCAGACATTGCGCCCACAGGAAAGCTGCCAGCACTGAAAGCTCTAGCTGGTTTTCACTGTCCCTTGGAACTGCATTCGCTGCCACACAGACATTCGCGCTCAGCCATAGCATTGCTTGGTAAGGGGGCAACATTCTGTATCTCTCTCTGGCAGAGCCCGGCTGCCAAATTGGAAACGTCCAGAGATTGCGCCCACAGGAAAGCTGCCAGCACTGAAAGCTCTAGCTGGTTTTCACTGTCCCTTGGAACTGCATTCGCTGCCACACAGACATTTGCGCTCTGCTAAAGCATTGCTTCCTAATGGGGCAACACTCTGTATCTCTCTCTGGCAGAGCCCGGCTGCCAAATTGGAAACGTCCAGACATTGCGCCCACAGGAAAGCTGCCAGCACTGAAAGCTCTAGCTGGTTTTCACTGTCCCTTGGAACTGCATTCGCTGCCACACAGACATTCGCGCTCAGCCATAGCATTGCTTGGTAAGGGGGCAACATTCTGTATCTCTCTCTGGCAGATCCCGGCTGCCAAATTGGAAACGTCCAGAGATTGCGCCCACAGGAAAGCTGCCAGCACTGAAAGCTCTAGCTGGTTTTCACTGTCCCTTGGAACTGCATTCGCTGCCACACAGACATTCGCGCTCTGCTAAAGCATTGCTTCGTAATGGGGCAACACTCTGTATCTCTCTCTGGCAGAGCCCGGCTGCCAAATTGGAAACGTCCAGAGATTGCGCCCACAGGAAAGCTGCCAGCACTGAAAGCTCTAGCTGGTTTTCACTGTCCCTTGGAACTGCATTCGCTGCCACACAGACATTCGCGCTCTGCTAAAGCATTGCTTCCTAATGGGGCAACACTCTGTATCTCTCTCTGGCAGAGCCCGGCTGCCAAATTGGAAACGTCCAGAGATTGCGCCCACAGGAAAGCTGCCAGCACTGAAAGCTCTAGCTGGTTTTCACTGTCCCTTGGAACTGCATTCGCTGCCACACAGACATTTGCGCTCTGCTAAAGCATTGCTTCGTAATGGGGCAACATTCTGTATCTCTCTCTGGCAGAGCCCGGCTGCCAAATTGGAAACGTCCAGAGATTGCGCCCACAGGAAAGCTGCCAGCACTGAAAGCTCTAGCTGGTTTTCACTGTCCCTTGGAACTGCATTCGCTGCCACACAGACATTCGCGCTCTGCTAAAGCATTGCTTCCTAATGGGGCAACACTCTGTATCTCTCTCTGGCAGAGCCCGGCTGCCAAATTGGAACCGTCCAGAGATTGCGCCCACAGGAAAGCTGCCAGCACTGAAAGCTCTAGCTGGTTTTCACTGTCCCTTGGAACTGCATTCGCTGCCACACAGACATTTGCGCTCTGCTAAAGCATTGCTTCCTAATGGGGCAACACTCTGTATCTCTCTCTGGCAGAGCCCGGCTGCCAAATTGGAAACGTCCAGACATTGCGCCCACAGGAAAGCTGCCAGCACTGAAAGCTCTAGCTGGTTTTCACTGTCCCTTGGAACTGCATTCGCTGCCACACAGACATTCGCGCTCAGCCATAGCATTGCTTGGTAAGGGGGCAACATTCTGTATCTCTCTCTGGCAGAGCCCGGCTGCCAAATTGGAAACGTCCAGAGATTGCGCCCACAGGAAAGCTGCCAGCACTGAAAGCTCTAGCTGGTTTTCACTGTCCCTTGGAACTGCATTCGCTGCCACACAGACATTTGCGCTCTGCTAAAGCATTGCTTCCTAATGGGGCAACACTCTGTATCTCTCTCTGGCAGAGCCCGGCTGCCAAATTGGAAACGTCCAGACATTGCGCCCACAGGAAAGCTGCCAGCACTGAAAGCTCTAGCTGGTTTTCACTGTCCCTTGGAACTGCATTCGCTGCCACACAGACATTCGCGCTCAGCCATAGCATTGCTTGGTAAGGGGGCAACATTCTGTATCTCTCTCTGGCAGATCCCGGCTGCCAAATTGGAAACGTCCAGAGATTGCGCCCACAGGAAAGCTGCCAGCACTGAAAGCTCTAGCTGGTTTTCACTGTCCCTTGGAACTGCATTCGCTGCCACACAGACATTCGCGCTCTGCTAAAGCATTGCTTCGTAATGGGGCAACACTCTGTATCTCTCTCTGGCAGAGCCCGGCTGCCAAATTGGAAACGTCCAGAGATTGCGCCCACAGGAAAGCTGCCAGCACTGAAAGCTCTAGCTGGTTTTCACTGTCCCTTGGAACTGCATTCGCTGCCACACAGACATTCGCGCTCTGCTAAAGCATTGCTTCCTAATGGGGCAACACTCTGTATCTCTCTCTGGCAGAGCCCGGCTGCCAAATTGGAAACGTCCAGAGATTGCGCCCACAGGAAAGCTGCCAGCACTGAAAGCTCTAGCTGGTTTTCACTGTCCCTTGGAACTGCATTCGCTGCCACACAGACATTTGCGCTCTGCTAAAGCATTGCTTCGTAATGGGGCAACATTCTGTATCTCTCTCTGGCAGAGCCCGGCTGCCAAATTGGAAACGTCCAGAGATTGCGCCCACAGGAAAGCTGCCAGCACTGAAAGCTCTAGCTGGTTTTCACTGTCCCTTGGAACTGCATTCGCTGCCACACAGACATTCGCGCTCTGCTAAAGCATTGCTTCCTAATGGGGCAACACTCTGTATCTCTCTCTGGCAGAGCCCGGCTGCCAAATTGGAACCGTCCAGAGATTGCGCCCACAGGAAAGCTGCCAGCACTGAAAGCTCTAGCTGGTTTTCACTGTCCCTTGGAACTGCATTCGCTGCCACACAGACATTCGCGCTCTGCTAAAGCATTGCTTCGTAATGGGGCAACACTCTGTATCTCTCTCTGGCAGAGCCCGGCTGCCAAATTGGAAACGTCCAGAGATTGCGCCCACAGGAAAGCTGCCAGCACTGAAAGCTCTAGCTGGTTTTCACTGTCCCTTGGAACTGCATTCGCTGCCACACAGACATTCGCGCTCTGCTAAAGCATTGCTTCCTAATGGGGCAACACTCTGTATCTCTCTCTGGCAGAGCCCGGCTGCCAAATTGGAAACGTCCAGAGATTGCGCCCACAGGAAAGCTGCCAGCACTGAAAGCTCTAGCTGGTTTTCACTGTCCCTTGGAACTGCATTCGCTGCCACACAGACATTCGCGCTCTGCTAAAGCATTGCTTCGTAATGGGGCAACACTCTGTATCTCTCTCTGGCAGAGCCCGGCTGCCAAATTGGAAACGTCCGGAGATTGCGCCCACAGGAAAGCTGCCAGCACTGAAAGCTCTAGCTGGTTTTCACTGTCCCTTGGAACTGCATTCGCTGCCACACAGACATTCGCGCTCTGCTAAAGCATTGCTTCCTAATGGGGCAACACTCTGTATCTCTCTCTGGCAGAGCCCGGCTGCCAAATTGGAAACGTCCAGAGATTGCGCCCACAGGAAAGCTGCCAGCACTGAAAGCTCTAGCTGGTTTTCACTGTCCCTTGGAACTGCATTCGCTGCCACACAGACATTCGCGCTCTGCTAAAGCATTGCTTCGTAATGGGGCAACACTCTGTATCTCTCTCTGGCAGAGCCCGGCTGCCAAATTGGAAACGTCCAGAGATTGCGCCCACAGGAAAGCTGCCAGCACTGAAAGCTCTAGCTGGTTTTCACTGTCCCTTGGAACTGCATTCGCTGCCACACAGACATTTGCGCTCTGCTAAAGCATTGCTTCGTAATGGGGCAACACTCTGTATCTCTCTGTGGCAGAGCCCGTCTGCCGAATTGGAAACATCCAGAGATTGCGCCCACAGGAAAGCTGCCAGCACTGAAAGCTCTAGCTGGTTTTCACTGTCCCTTGGAACTGCATTCGCTGCCACACAGACATTCGCGCTCTGCTAAAGCATTGCTTCGTAATGGGGCAACACTCTGTATCTCTCTCTGGCAGAGCCCGGCTGCCAAATTGGAAACATCCAGAGATTGCGCCCACAGGAAAGCTGCCAGCACTGAAAGCTCTAGCTGGTTTTCACTGTCCCTTGGAACTGCATTCGCTGCCACACAGACATTCGCGCTCTGCTAAAGCATTGCTTCCTAATGGGGCAACACTCTGTATCTCTCTCTGGCAGAGCCCAGCTGCCAAATTGGAAACGTCCAGAGATTGCGCCCACAGGAAAGCTGCCAGCACTGAAAGCTCTAGCTGGTTTTCACTGTCCCTTGGAACTGCATTCGCTGCCACACAGACATTTGCGCTCTGCTAAAGCATTGCTTCGTAATGGGGCAACAATCTGTATCTCTCTCTGGCAGAGCCCGGCTGCCAAATTGGAAACGTCCAGAGATTGCGCCCACAGGAAAGCTGCCAGCACTGAAAGCTCTAGCTGGTTTTCACTGTCCCTTGGAACTGCATTCGCTGCCACACAGACATTCGCGCTCTGCTAAAGCATTGCTTCGTAATGGGGCAACAACCTGTATCTCTCTCTGGCAGAGCCCGGCTGCCAAATTGGAAACGTCCAGAGATTGCGCCCACAGGAAAGCTGCCAGCACTGAAAGCTCTAGCTGGTTTTCACTGTCCCTTGGAACTGCATTCGCTGCCACACAGACATTCGCGCTCTGCTAAAGCATTGCTTCGTAATGGGGCAACACTCTGTATCTCTCTCTGGCAGAGCCCGGCTGCCAAATTGGAAACGTCCAGAGATTGCGCCCACAGGAAAGCTGCCAGCACTGAAAGCTCTAGCTGGTTTTCACTGTCCCTTGGAACTGCATTCGCTGCCACACAGACATTCGCGCTCTGCTAAAGCATTGCTTCCTAATGGGGCAACACTCTGTATCTCTCTCTGGCAGAGCCCGGCTGCCAAATTGGAAACGTCCAGAGATTGCGCCCACAGGAAAGCTGCCAGCACTGAAAGCTCTAGCTGGTTTTCACTGTCCCTTGGAACTGCATTCGCTGCCACACAGACATTCGCGCTCTGCTAAAGCATTGCTTCGTAATGGGGCAACACTCTGTATCTCTCTCTGGCAGAGCCCGGCTGCCAAATTGGAAACGTCCGGAGATTGCGCCCACAGGAAAGCTGCCAGCACTGAAAGCTCTAGCTGGTTTTCACTGTCCCTTGGAACTGCATTCGCTGCCACACAGACATTCGCGCTCTGCTAAAGCATTGCTTCCTAATGGGGCAACACTCTGTATCTCTCTCTGGCAGAGCCCGGCTGCCAAATTGGAAACGTCCAGAGATTGCGCCCACAGGAAAGCTGCCAGCACTGAAAGCTCTAGCTGGTTTTCACTGTCCCTTGGAACTGCATTCGCTGCCACACAGACATTCGCGCTCTGCTAAAGCATTGCTTCGTAATGGGGCAACACTCTGTATCTCTCTCTGGCAGAGCCCGGCTGCCAAATTGGAAACGTCCAGAGATTGCGCCCACAGGAAAGCTGCCAGCACTGAAAGCTCTAGCTGGTTTTCACTGTCCCTTGGAACTGCATTCGCTGCCACACAGACATTTGCGCTCTGCTAAAGCATTGCTTCGTAATGGGGCAACACTCTGTATCTCTCTGTGGCAGAGCCCGTCTGCCGAATTGGAAACATCCAGAGATTGCGCCCACAGGAAAGCTGCCAGCACTGAAAGCTCTAGCTGGTTTTCACTGTCCCTTGGAACTGCATTCGCTGCCACACAGACATTCGCGCTCTGCTAAAGCATTGCTTCGTAATGGGGCAACACTCTGTATCTCTCTCTGGCAGAGCCCGGCTGCCAAATTGGAAACATCCAGAGATTGCGCCCACAGGAAAGCTGCCAGCACTGAAAGCTCTAGCTGGTTTTCACTGTCCCTTGGAACTGCATTCGCTGCCACACAGACATTCGCGCTCTGCTAAAGCATTGCTTCCTAATGGGGCAACACTCTGTATCTCTCTCTGGCAGAGCCCAGCTGCCAAATTGGAAACGTCCAGAGATTGCGCCCACAGGAAAGCTGCCAGCACTGAAAGCTCTAGCTGGTTTTCACTGTCCCTTGGAACTGCATTCGCTGCCACACAGACATTTGCGCTCTGCTAAAGCATTGCTTCGTAATGGGGCAACAATCTGTATCTCTCTCTGGCAGAGCCCGGCTGCCAAATTGGAAACGTCCAGAGATTGCGCCCACAGGAAAGCTGCCAGCACTGAAAGCTCTAGCTGGTTTTCACTGTCCCTTGGAACTGCATTCGCTGCCACACAGACATTCGCGCTCTGCTAAAGCATTGCTTCGTAATGGGGCAACAACCTGTATCTCTCTCTGGCAGAGCCCGGCTGCCAAATTGGAAACGTCCAGAGATTGCACCCACAGGAAAGCTGCCAGCACTGAAAGCTCTAGCTGGTTTTCACTGTCCCTTGGAACTGCATTCGCTGCCACACAGACATTTGCGCTCTGCTAAAGCATTGCTTCGTAATGGGGCAACACTCTGTATCTCTCTCTGGCAGAGCCCGGCTGCCAAATTGGAAACATCCAGAGATTGCGCCCACAGGAAAGCTGCCAGCACTGAAAGCTCTAGCTGGTTTTCACTGTCCCTTGGAACTGCATTCGCTGCCACACAGACATTCGCGCTCTGCTAAAGCATTGCTTCCTAATGGGGCAACACTCTTCATCTCTCTCTGGCAGAGCCCAGCTGCCAAATGGGAAACGTGCAGAGATTGCGCCCACAGGAAAGCTGCCAGCACTGAAAGCTCTAGCTGGTTTTCACTGTCCCTTGGAACTGCATTCGCTGCCACACAGACATTCGCGCTCTGCTAAAGCATTGCTTCGTAATGGGGCAACACTCTGTATCTCTCTCTGGCAGAGCCCGGCTGCCAAATTGGAAACGTCCAGAGATTGCGCCCACAGGAAAGCTGCCAGCACTGAAAGCTCTAGCTGGTTTTCACTGTCCCTTGGAACTGCATTCGCTGCCACACAGACATTCGCGCTCTGCTAAAGCATTGCTTCCTAATGGGGCAACACTCTGTATCTCTCTCTGGCAGAGCCCGGCTGCCAAATTGGAAACGTCCAGAGATTGCGCCCACAGGAAAGCTGCCAGCACTGAAAGCTCTAGCTGGTTTTCACTGTCCCTTGGAACTGCATTCGCTGCCACACAGACATTCGCGCTCTGCTAAAGCATTGCTTCGTAATGGGGCAACACTCTGTATCTCTCTCTGGCAGAGCCCGGCTGCCAAATTGGAAACGTCCGGAGATTGCGCCCACAGGAAAGCTGCCAGCACTGAAAGCTCTAGCTGGTTTTCACTGTCCCTTGGAACTGCATTCGCTGCCACACAGACATTCGCGCTCTGCTAAAGCATTGCTTCCTAATGGGGCAACACTCTGTATCTCTCTCTGGCAGAGCCCGGCTGCCAAATTGGAAACGTCCAGAGATTGCGCCCACAGGAAAGCTGCCAGCACTGAAAGCTCTAGCTGGTTTTCACTGTCCCTTGGAACTGCATTCGCTGCCACACAGACATTCGCGCTCTGCTAAAGCATTGCTTCGTAATGGGGCAACACTCTGTATCTCTCTCTGGCAGAGCCCGGCTGCCAAATTGGAAACGTCCAGAGATTGCGCCCACAGGAAAGCTGCCAGCACTGAAAGCTCTAGCTGGTTTTCACTGTCCCTTGGAACTGCATTCGCTGCCACACAGACATTTGCGCTCTGCTAAAGCATTGCTTCGTAATGGGGCAACACTCTGTATCTCTCTGTGGCAGAGCCCGTCTGCCGAATTGGAAACATCCAGAGATTGCGCCCACAGGAAAGCTGCCAGCACTGAAAGCTCTAGCTGGTTTTCACTGTCCCTTGGAACTGCATTCGCTGCCACACAGACATTCGCGCTCTGCTAAAGCATTGCTTCGTAATGGGGCAACACTCTGTATCTCTCTCTGGCAGAGCCCGGCTGCCAAATTGGAAACATCCAGAGATTGCGCCCACAGGAAAGCTGCCAGCACTGAAAGCTCTAGCTGGTTTTCACTGTCCCTTGGAACTGCATTCGCTGCCACACAGACATTCGCGCTCTGCTAAAGCATTGCTTCCTAATGGGGCAACACTCTGTATCTCTCTCTGGCAGAGCCCAGCTGCCAAATTGGAAACGTCCAGAGATTGCGCCCACAGGAAAGCTGCCAGCACTGAAAGCTCTAGCTGGTTTTCACTGTCCCTTGGAACTGCATTCGCTGCCACACAGACATTTGCGCTCTGCTAAAGCATTGCTTCGTAATGGGGCAACAATCTGTATCTCTCTCTGGCAGAGCCCGGCTGCCAAATTGGAAACGTCCAGAGATTGCGCCCACAGGAAAGCTGCCAGCACTGAAAGCTCTAGCTGGTTTTCACTGTCCCTTGGAACTGCATTCGCTGCCACACAGACATTCGCGCTCTGCTAAAGCATTGCTTCGTAATGGGGCAACAACCTGTATCTCTCTCTGGCAGAGCCCGGCTGCCAAATTGGAAACGTCCAGAGATTGCACCCACAGGAAAGCTGCCAGCACTGAAAGCTCTAGCTGGTTTTCACTGTCCCTTGGAACTGCATTCGCTGCCACACAGACATTTGCGCTCTGCTAAAGCATTGCTTCGTAATGGGGCAACACTCTGTATCTCTCTCTGGCAGAGCCCGGCTGCCAAATTGGAAACATCCAGAGATTGCGCCCACAGGAAAGCTGCCAGCACTGAAAGCTCTAGCTGGTTTTCACTGTCCCTTGGAACTGCATTCGCTGCCACACAGACATTCGCGCTCTGCTAAAGCATTGCTTCCTAATGGGGCAACACTCTTTATCTCTCTCTGGCAGAGCCCAGCTGCCAAATGGGAAACGTGCAGAGATTGCGCCCACAGGAAAGCTGCCAGCACTGAAAGCTCTAGCTGGTTTTCACTGTCCCTTGGAACTGCATTCGCTGCCACACAGACATTCGCGCTCTGCTAAAGCATTGCTTCGTAATGGGGCAACACTCTGTATCTCTCTCTGGCAGAGCCCGGCTGCCAAATTGGAAACGTCCAGAGATTGCGCCCACAGGAAAGCTGCCAGCACTGAAAGCTCTAGCTGGTTTTCACTGTCCCTTGGAACTGCATTCGCTGCCACACAGACATTCGCGCTCTGCTAAAGCATTGCTTCCTAATGGGGCAACACTCTGCATCTCTCTCTGGCAGAGCCCGGCTGCCAAATTGGAAACGTCCAGAGATTGCGCCCACAGGAAAGCTGCCAGCACTGAAAGCTCTAGCTGGTTTTCACTGTCCCTTGGAACTGCATTCGCTGCCACACAGACATTCGCGCTCTGCTAAAGCATTGCTTCGTAATGGGGCAACACTCTGTATCTCTCTCTGGCAGAGCCCGGCTGCCAAATTGGAAACGTCCAGAGATTGCGCCCACAGGAAAGCTGCCAGCACTGAAAGCTCTAGCTGGTTTTCACTGTCCCTTGGAACTGCATTCGCTGCCACACAGACATTCGCGCTCTGCTAAAGCATTGCTTCGTAATGGGGCAACACTCTGTATCTCTCTCTGGCAGAGCCCGGCTGCCAAATTGGAAACATCCAGAGATTGCGCCCACAGGAAAGCTGCCAGCACTGAAAGCTCTAGCTGGTTTTCACTGTCCCTTGGAACTGCATTCGCTGCCACACAGACATTCGCGCTCTGCTAAAGCATTGCTTCATAATGGGGCAACACTCTGTATCTCTCTCTGGCAGAGCCCGGCTGCCAAATTGGAAACGTCCAGAGATTGCGCCCACAGGAAAGCTGCCAGCACTGAAAGCTCTAGCTGGTTTTCACTGTCCCTTGGAACTGCATTCGCTGCCACACAGACATTCGCGCTCTGCTAAAGCATTGCTTCCTAATGGGGCAACACTCTGTATCTCTCTCTGGCAGAGCCCGGCTGCCAAATTGGAAATGTCCAGAGATTGCGCCCACAGGAAAGCTGCCAGCACTGAAAGCTCTAGCTGGTTTTCACTGTCCCTTGGAACTGCATTCGCTGCCACACAGACATTCGCGCTCTGCTAAAGCATTGCTTCCTAATGGGGCAACACTCTGTATCTCTCTCTGGCAGAGCCCGGCTGCCAAATTGGAAACGTCCAGAGATTGCGCCCACAGGAAAGCTGCCAGCACTGAAAGCTCTAGCTGGTTTTCACTGTCCCTTGGAACTGCATTCGCTGCCACACAGACATTCGCGCTCTGCTAAAGCATTGCTTCGTAATGGGGCAACACTCTGTATCTCTCTCTGGCAGAGCCCGGCTGCCAAATTGGAAACGTCCGGAGATTGCGCCCACAGGAAAGCTGCCAGCACTGAAAGCTCTAGCTGGTTTTCACTGTCCCTTGGAACTGCATTCGCTGCCACACAGACATTCGCGCTCTGCTAAAGCATTGCTTCCTAATGCGGCAACACTCTGTATCTCTCTCTGGCAGAGCCCAGCTGCCAAATTGGAAACGTCCAGAGATTGCGCCCACAGGAAAGCTGCCAGCACTGAAAGCTCTAGCTGGTTTTCACTGTCCCTTGGAACTGCATTCGCTGCCACACAGACATTTGCGCTCTGCTAAAGCATTGCTTCGTAATGGGGCAACAATCTGTATCTCTCTCTGGCAGAGCCCGGCTGCCAAATTGGAAACGTCCAGAGATTGCGCCCACAGGAAAGCTGCCAGCACTGAAAGCTCTAGCTGGTTTTCACTGTCCCTTGGAACTGCATTCGCTGCCACACAGACATTCGCGCTCTGCTAAAGCATTGCTTCGTAATGGGGCAACAACCTGTATCTCTCTCTGGCAGAGCCCGGCTGCCAAATTGGAAACGTCCAGAGATTGCACCCACAGGAAAGCTGCCAGCACTGAAAGCTCTAGCTGGTTTTCACTGTCCCTTGGAACTGCATTCGCTGCCACACAGACATTTGCGCTCTGCTAAAGCATTGCTTCGTAATGGGGCAACACTCTGTATCTCTCTCTGGCAGAGCCCGGCTGCCAAATTGGAAACATCCAGAGATTGCGCCCACAGGAAAGCTGCCAGCACTGAAAGCTCTAGCTGGTTTTCACTGTCCCTTGGAACTGCATTCGCTGCCACACAGACATTCGCGCTCTGCTAAAGCATTGCTTCCTAATGGGGCAACACTCTGTATCTCTCTCTGGCAGAGCCCAGCTGCCAAATGGGAAACGTGCAGAGATTGCGCCCACAGGAAAGCTGCCAGCACTGAAAGCTCTAGCTGGTTTTCACTGTCCCTTGGAACTGCATTCGCTGCCACACAGACATTCGCGCTCTGCTAAAGCATTGCTTCCTAATGGGGCAACACTCTGTATCTCTCTCTGGCAGAGCCCGGCTGCCAAATTGGAAACGTCCAGAGATTGCGCCCACAGGAAAGCTGCCAGCACTGAAAGCTCTAGCTGGTTTTCACTGTCCCTTGGAACTGCATTCGCTGCCACACAGACATTCGCGCTCTGCTAAAGCATTGCTTCCTAATGGGGCAACACTCTGTATCTCTCTCTGGCAGAGCCCGGCTGCCAAATTGGAAACGTCCAGAGATTGCGCCCACAGGAAAGCTGCCAGCACTGAAAGCTCTAGCTGGTTTTCACTGTCCCTTGGAACTGCATTCGCTGCCACACAGACATTCGCGCTCAGCCATAGCATTGCTTGGTAAGGGGGCAACATTCTGTATCTCTCTCTGGCAGAGCCCGGCTGCCAAATTGGAAACGTCCAGAGATTGCGCCCACAGGAAAGCTGCCAGCACTGAAAGCTCTAGCTGGTTTTCACTGTCCCTTGGAACTGCATTCGCTGCCACACAGACATTCGCGCTCTGCTAAAGCATTGCTTCCTAATGGGGCAACACTCTGTATCTCTCTCTGGAAGAGCCCGGCTGCCAAATTGGAAACGTCCAGAGATTGCGCCCACAGGAAAGCTGCCAGCACTGAAAGCTCTAGCTGGTTTTCACTGTCCCTTGGAACTGCATTCGCTGCCACACAGACATTCGCGCTCTGCTAAAGCATTGCTTCGTAATGGGGCAACACTCTGTATCTCTCTCTGGCAGAGCCCGGCTGCCAAATTGGAAACGTCCAGAGATTGCGCCCACAGGAAAGCTGCCAGCACTGAAAGCTCTAGCTGGTTTTCACTGTCCCTTGGAACTGCATTCGCTGCCACACAGACATTCGCGCTCTGCTAAAGCATTGCTTCCTAATGGGGCAACACTCTGTATCTCTCTCTGGCAGAGCCCGGCTGCCAAATTGGAAACGTCCAGAGATTGCGCCCACAGGAAAGCTGCCAGCACTGAAAGCTCTAGCTGGTTTTCACTGTCCCTTGGAACTGCATTCGCTGCCACACAGACATTCGCGCTCTGCTAAAGCATTGCTTCCTAATGGGGCAACACTCTGTATCTCTCTCTGGCAGAGCCCGGCTGCCAAATTGGAAACGTCCAGAGATTGCGCCCACAGGAAAGCTGCCAGCACTGAAAGCTCTAGCTGGTTTTCACTGTCCCTTGGAACTGCATTCGCTGCCACACAGACATTCGCGCTCAGCCATAGCATTGCTTGGTAAGGGGGCAACATTCTGTATCTCTCTCTGGCAGATCCCGGCTGCCAAATTGGAAACGTCCAGAGATTGCGCCCACAGGAAAGCTGCCAGCACTGAAAGCTCTAGCTGGTTTTCACTGTCCCTTGGAACTGCATTCGCTGCCACACAGACATTCGCGCTCTGCTAAAGCATTGCTTCGTAATGGGGCAACACTCTGTATCTCTCTCTGGCAGAGCCCGGCTGCCAAATTGGAAACGTCCAGAGATTGCGCCCACAGGAAAGCTGCCAGCACTGAAAGCTCTAGCTGGTTTTCACTGTCCCTTGGAACTGCATTCGCTGCCACACAGACCTTCGCGCTCTGCTAAAGCATTGCTTCCTAATGGGGCAACACTCTGTATCTCTCTCTGGCAGAGCCCGGCTGCCAAATTGGAAACGTCCAGAGATTGCGCCCACAGGAAAGCTGCCAGCACTGAAAGCTCTAGCTGGTTTTCACTGTCCCTTGGAACTGCATTCGCTGCCACACAGACATTCGCGCTCTGCTAAAGCATTGCTTCGTAATGGGGCAACACTCTGTATCTCTCTCTGGCAGAGCCCGGCTGCCAAATTGGAAACGTCCAGAGATTGCGCCCACAGGAAAGCTGCCAGCACTGAAAGCTCTAGCTGGTTTTCACTGTCCCTTGGAACTGCATTCGCTGCCACACAGACATTCGCGCTCTGCTAAAGCATTGCTTCCTAATGGGGCAACACTCTGTATCTCTCTCTGGCAGAGCCCGGCTGCCAAATTGGAAACGTCCAGAGATTGCGCCCACAGGAAAGCTGCCAGCACTGAAAGCTCTAGCTGGTTTTCACTGTCCCTTGGAACTGCATTCGCTGCCACACAGACATTCGCGCTCTGCTAAAGCATTGCTTCCTAATGGGGCAACACTCTGTATCTCTCTCTGGCAGAGCCCGGCTGCCAAATTGGAAACGTCCAGAGATTGCGCCCACAGGAAAGCTGCCAGCACTGAAAGCTCTAGCTGGTTTTCACTGTCCCTTGGAACTGCATTCGCTGCCACACAGACATTCGCGCTCAGCCATAGCATTGCTTGGTAAGGGGGCAACATTCTGTATCTCTCTCTGGCAGATCCCGGCTGCCAAATTGGAAACGTCCAGAGATTGCGCCCACAGGAAAGCTGCCAGCACTGAAAGCTCTAGCTGGTTTTCACTGTCCCTTGGAACTGCATTCGCTGCCACACAGACATTCGCGCTCTGCTAAAGCATTGCTTCGTAATGGGGCAACACTCTGTATCTCTCTCTGGCAGAGCCCGGCTGCCAAATTGGAAACGTCCAGAGATTGCGCCCACAGGAAAGCTGCCAGCACTGAAAGCTCTAGCTGGTTTTCACTGTCCCTTGGAACTGCATTCGCTGCCACACAGACATTCGCGCTCTGCTAAAGCATTGCTTCCTAATGGGGCAACACTCTGTATCTCTCTCTGGCAGAGCCCGGCTGCCAAATTGGAAACGTCCAGAGATTGCGCCCACAGGAAAGCTGCCAGCACTGAAAGCTCTAGCTGGTTTTCACTGTCCCTTGGAACTGCATTCGCTGCCACACAGACATTCGCGCTCTGCTAAAGCATTGCTTCCTAATGGGGCAACACTCTGTATCTCTCTCTGGCAGAGCCCGGCTGCCAAATTGGAAACGTCCAGAGATTGCGCCCACAGGAAAGCTGCCAGCACTGAAAGCTCTAGCTGGTTTTCACTGTCCCTTGGAACTGCATTCGCTGCCACACAGACATTCGCGCTCTGCTAAAGCATTGCTTCCTAATGGGGCAACACTCTGTATCTCTCTCTGGCAGAGCCCGGCTGCCAAATTGGAAACGTCCAGAGATTGCGCCCACAGGAAAGCTGCCAGCACTGAAAGCTCTAGCTGGTTTTCACTGTCCCTTGGAACTGCATTCGCTGCCACACAGACATTCGCGCTCTGCTAAAGCATTGCTTCCTAATGGGGCAACACTCTGTATCTCTCTCTGGCAGAGCCCGGCTGCCAAATTGGAAACGTCCAGAGATTGCGCCCACAGGAAAGCTGCCAGCACTGAAAGCTCTAGCTGGTTTTCACTGTCCCTTGGAACTGCATTCGCTGCCACACAGACATTCGCGCTCTGCTAAAGCATTGCTTCGTAATGGGGCAACACTCTGTATCTCTCTCTGGCAGAGCCCGGCTGCCAAATTGGAAACGTCCGGAGATTGCGCCCACAGGAAAGCTGCCAGCACTGAAACCTCTAGCTGGTTTTCACTGTCCCTTGGAACTGCATTCGCTGCCACACAGACATTTGCGCTCTGCTAAAGCATTGCTTTGTAATGGGGCAACACTCTGTATCTCTCTGTGGCAGAGCCCGGCTGCCAAATTGGAAACGTCCAGAGATTGCGCCCACAGGAAAGCTGCCAGCACTGAAAGCTCTAGCTGGTTTTCACTGTCCCTTGGCACTGCATTCGCTGCCACACAGACATTCGCGCTCTGCTAAAGCATTGCTTCGTAATGGGGCAACACTCTGTATCTCTCTCTGGCAGAGCCCGGCTGCCAAATTGGAAACGTCCAGAGATTGCGCCCACAGGAAAGCTGCCAGCACTGAAAGCTCTAGCTGGTTTTCACTGTCCCTTGGAACTGCATTCGCTGCCACACAGACATTTGCGCTCTGCTAAAGCATTGCTTCGTAATGGGGCAACACTCTGTATCTCTCTCTGGCAGAGCCCGGCTGCCAAATTGGAAACATCCAGAGATTGCGCCCACAGGAAAGCTGCCAGCACTGAAAGCTCTAGCTGGTTTTCACTGTCCCTTGGAACTGCATTCGCTGCCACACAGACATTTGCGCTCTGCTAAAGCATTGCTTCGTAATGGGGCAACACTCTGTATCTCTCTCTGGCAGAGCCCGGCTGCCAAATTGGAAACATCCAGAGATTGCGCCCACAGGAAAGCTGCCAGCACTGAAAGCTCTAGCTGGTTTTCACTGTCCCTTGGAACTGCATTCGCTGCCACACAGACATTCGCGCTGTGCTAAAGCATTGCTTCCTAATGGGGCAACACTCTGTATCTCTCTCTGGCAGAGCCCAGCTGCCAAATTGGAAACGTCCAGAGATTGCGCCCACAGGAAAGCTGCCAGCACTGAAAGCTCTAGCTGGTTTTCACTGTCCCTTGGAACTGCATTCACTGCCACACAGACATTCGCGCTCTGCTAAAGCATTGCTTCGTAATGGGGCAACAATCTGTATCTCTCTCTGGCAGAGCCCGGCTGCCAAATTGGAAACGTCCAGACATTGCGCCCACAGGAAAGCTGCCAGCACTGAAAGCTCTAGCTGGTTTTCACTGTCCCTTGGAACTGCATTCGCTGCCACACAGACATTTGCGCTCTGCTAAAGCATTGCTTCCTAATGGGGCAACACTCTGTATCTCTCTCTGGCAGAGCCCGGCTGCCAAATTGGAAACGTCCAGAGATTGCGCCCACAGGAAAGCTGCCAGCACTGAAAGCTCTAGCTGGTTTTCACTGTCCCTTGGAACTGCATTCGCTGCCACACAGACATTCGCGCTCAGCCATAGCATTGCTTGGTAAGGGGGCAACATTCTGTATCTCTCTCTGGCAGATCCCGGCTGCCAAATTGGAAACGTCCAGAGATTGCACCCACAGGAAAGCTGCCAGCACTGAAAGCTCTAGCTGGTTTTCACTGTCCCTTGGAACTGCATTCGCTGCCACACAGACATTCGCGCTCTGCTAAAGCATTGCTTCGTAATGGGGCAACACTCTGTATCTGTCTCTGGCAGAGCCCGGCTGCCAAATTGGAAACGTCCAGAGATTGCGCCCACAGGAAAGCTGCCAGCACTGAAAGCTCTAGCTGGTTTTCACTGTCCCTTGGAACTGCATTCGCTGCCACACAGACATTCGCGCTCTGCTAAAGCATTGCTTCCTAATGGGGCAACACTATGTATCTCTCTCTGGCAGAGCCCGGCTGCCAAATTGGAAACGTCCAGAGATTGCGCCCACAGGAAAGCTGCCAGCACTGAAAGCTCTAGCTGGTTTTCACTGTCCCTTGGAACTGCATTCGCTGCCACACAGACATTCGCGCTCTGCTAAAGCATTGCTTCCTAATGGGGCAACACTCTGTATCTCTCTCTGGCAGAGCCCAGCTGCCAAATTGGAAACGTCCAGAGATTGCGCCCACAGGAAAGCTGCCAGCACTGAAAGCTCTAGCTGGTTTTCACTGTCCCTTGGAACTGCATTCACTGCCACACAGACATTCGCGCTCTGCTAAAGCATTGCTTCGTAATGGGGCAACAATCTGTATCTCTCTCTGGCAGAGCCCGGCTGCCAAATTGGAAACGTCCAGAGATTGCGCCCACAGGAAAGCTGCCAGCACTGAAAGCTCTAGCTGGTTTTCACTGTCCCTTGGAACTGCATTCGCTGCCACACAGACATTTGCGCTCTGCTAAAGCATTGCTTCCTAATGGGGCAACACTCTGTATCTCTCTCTGGCAGAGCCCGGCTGCCAAATTGGAAACGTCCAGAGATTGCGCCCACAGGAAAGCTGCCAGCACTGAAAGCTCTAGCTGGTTTTCACTGTCCCTTGGAACTGCATTCGCTGCCACACAGACATTCGCGCTCTGCTAAAGCATTGCTTCCTAATGGGGCAACACTCTGTATCTCTCTCTGGCAGAGCCCGGCTGCCAAATTGGAAATGTCCAGAGATTGCGCCCACAGGAAAGCTGCCAGCACTGAAAGCTCTAGCTGGTTTTCACTGTCCCTTGGAACTGCATTCGCTGCCACACAGACATTCGCGCTCTGCTAAAGCATTGCTTCCTAATGGGGCAACACTCTGTATCTCTCTCTGGCAGAGCCCGGCTGCCAAATTGGAAACGTCCAGAGATTGCGCCCACAGGAAAGCTGCCAGCACTGAAAGCTCTAGCTGGTTTTCACTGTCCCTTGGAACTGCATTCGCTGCCACACAGACATTCGCGCTCAGCCATAGCATTGCTTGGTAAGGGGGCAACATTCTGTATCTCTCTCTGGCAGATCCCGGCTGCCAAATTGGAAACGTCCAGAGATTGCGCCCACAGGAAAGCTGCCAGCACTGAAAGCTCTAGCTGGTTTTCACTGTCCCTTGGAACTGCATTCGCTGCCACACAGACATTCGCGCTCTGCTAAAGCATTGCTTCGTAATGGGGCAACACTCTGTATCTCTCTCTGGCAGAGCCCGGCTGCCAAATTGGAAACGTCCAGAGATTGCGCCCACAGGAAAGCTGCCAGCACTGAAAGCTCTAGCTGGTTTTCACTGTCCCTTGGAACTGCATTCGCTGCCACACAGACATTCGCGCTCTGCTAAAGCATTGCTTCGTAATGGGGCAACACTCTGTATCTCTCTCTGGCAGAGCCCGGCTGCCAAATTGGAAACGTCCAGAGATTGCGCCCACAGGAAAGCTGCCAGCACTGAAAGCTCTAGCTGGTTTTCACTGTCCCTTGGAACTGCATTCGCTGCCACACAGACATTCGCGCTCTGCTAAAGCATTGCTTCGTAATGGGGCAACACTCTGTATCTCTCTCTGGCAGAGCCCGGCTGCCAAATTGGAAACGTCCAGAGATTGCGCCCACAGGAAAGCTGCCAGCACTGAAAGCTATAGCTGGTTTTCACTGTCCCTTGGAACTGCATTCGCTGCCACACAGACATTCGCGCTCTGCTAAAGCATTGCTTCCTAATGGGGCAACACTCTGTATCTCTCTCTGGCAGAGCCCGGCTGCCAAATTGGAAACGTCCAGAGATTGCGCCCACAGGAAAGCTGCCAGCACTGAAAGCTCTAGCTGGTTTTCACTGTCCCTTGGAACTGCATTCGCTGCCACACAGACATTCGCGCTCTGCTAAAGCATTGCTTCCTAATGGGGCAACACTCTGTATCTCTCTCTGGCAGAGCCCGGCTGCCAAATTGGAAACGTCCAGAGATTGCGCCCACAGGAAAGCTGCCAGCACTGAAAGCTCTAGCTGGTTTTCACTGTCCCTTGGAACTGCATTCGCTGCCACACAGACATTCGCGCTCTGCTAAAGCATTGCTTCCTAATGGGGCAACACTCTGTATCTCTCTCTGGCAGAGCCCGGCTGCCAAATTGGAAACGTCCGGAGATTGCGCCCACAGGAAAGCTGCCAGCACTGAAAGCTCTAGCTGGTTTTCACTGTCCCTTGGAACTGCATTCGCTGCCACACAGACATTCGCGCTCTGCTAAAGCATTGCTTCGTAATGGGGCAACACTCTGTATCTCTCTCTGGCAGAGCCCGGCTGCCAAATTGGAAACGTCCAGAGATTGCGCCCACAGGAAAGCTGCCAGCACTGAAAGCTCTAGCTGGTTTTCACTGTCCCTTGGAACTGCATTCGCTGCCACACAGACATTCGCGCTCTGCTAAAGCATTGCTTCCTAATGGGGCAACACTCTGTATCTCTCTCTGGCAGAGCCCGGCTGCCAAATTGGAAACGTCCAGAGATTGCGCCCACAGGAAAGCTGCCAGCACTGAAAGCTCTAGCTGGTTTTCACTGTCCCTTGGAACTGCATTCGCTGCCACACAGACATTCGCGCTCTGCTAAAGCATTGCTTCCTAATGGGGCAACACTCTGTATCTCTCTCTGGCAGAGCCCGGCTGCCAAATTGGAAACGTCCAGAGATTGCGCCCACAGGAAAGCTGCCAGCACTGAAAGCTCTAGCTGGTTTTCACTGTCCCTTGGAACTGCATTCGCTGCCACACAGACATTCGCGCTCTGCTAAAGCATTGCTTCGTAATGGGGCAACACTCTGTATCTCTCTCTGGCAGAGCCCGGCTGCCAAATTGGAAACGTCCGGAGATTGCGCCCACAGGAAAGCTGCCAGCACTGAAAGCTCTAGCTGGTTTTCACTGTCCCTTGGAACTGCATTCGCTGCCACACAGACATTCGCGCTCTGCTAAAGCATTGCTTCGTAATGGGGCAACACTCTGTATCTCTCTCTGGCAGAGCCCGGCTGCCAAATTGGAAACGTCCAGAGATTGCGCCCACAGGAAAGCTGCCAGCACTGAAAGCTCTAGCTGGTTTTCACTGTCCCTTGGAACTGCATTCGCTGCCACACAGACATTCGCGCTCTGCTAAAGCATTGCTTCGTAATGGGGCAACACTCTGTATCTCTCTCTGGCAGAGCCCGGCTGCCAAATTGGAAACATCCAGAGATTGCGCCCACAGGAAAGCTGCCAGCACTGAAAGCTCTAGCTGGTTTTCACTGTCCCTTGGAACTGCATTCGCTGCCACACAGACATTTGCGCTCTGCTAAAGCATTGCTTCGTAATGGGGCAACACTCTGTATCTCTCTCTGGCAGAGCCCGGCTGCCAAATTGGAAACATCCAGAGATTGCGCCCACAGGAAAGCTGCCAGCACTGAAAGCTCTAGCTGGTTTTCACTGTCCCTTGGAACTGCATTCGCTGCCACACAGACATTCGCGCTCTGCTAAAGCATTGCTTCCTAATGGGGCAACACTCTGTATCTCTCTCTGGCAGAGCCCAGCTGCCAAATTGGAAACGTCCAGAGATTGCGCCCACAGGAAAGCTGCCAGCACTGAAAGCTCTAGCTGGTTTTCACTGTCCCTTGGAACTGCATTCACTGCCACACAGACATTCGCGCTCTGCTAAAGCATTGCTTCGTAATGGGGCAACACTCTGTATCTCTCTCTGGCAGAGCCCGGCTGCCAAATTGGAAACGTCCAGAGATTGCGCCCACAGGAAAGCTGCCAGCACTGAAAGCTCTAGCTGGTTTTCACTGTCCCTTGGAACTGCATTCGCTGCCACACAGACATTCGCGCTCTGCTAAAGCATTGCTTCCTAATGGGGCAACACTCTGTATCTCTCTCTGGCAGAGCCCGGCTGCCAAATTGGAAACGTCCAGAGATTGCGCCCACAGGAAAGCTGCCAGCACTGAAAGCTCTAGCTGGTTTTCACTGTCCCTTGGAACTGCATTCGCTGCCACACAGACATTCGCGCTCTGCTAAAGCATTGCTTCGTAATGGGGCAACACTCTGTATCTCTCTCTGGCAGAGCCCGGCTGCCAAATTGGAAACGTCCAGAGATTGCGCCCACAGGAAAGCTGCCAGCACTGAAAGCTCTAGCTGGTTTTCACTGTCCCTTGGAACTGCATTCGCTGCCACACAGACATTCGTGCTCTGCTAAAGCTTAACTTGGTAATTGGGCAACACTCTGTATCTCTCTGTGGCAGAGCCCGGCTGCCAAATTGGAAACGTCCAGAGATTGCGCCCACAGGAAAGCTGCCAGCACTGAAAGCTCTAGCTGGTTTTCACTGTCCCTTGGAACTGCATTCGCTGCCACACAAACATTCGTGCTCTGCTAAAGCTTTGCTTCCTAATGGGGTAACACTCTGTATCTCTCTCTGGCAGAGCCCGGCTACCAAATTGGAAACGTCCAGAGATTGCGCCCACAGGAAAGCTGCCAGCACTGAAAGCTCTAGCTGGGTTTCACTGTCCCTTGGAACTGCATTCGCTGCCACACAGACATGCGCGCTCTGCTAAAGAATTGTTTCGCAATGGGGAAACACTCTGTATCTCTCTCTGGCATAGCCCGGCTGTCAAGTTGGAAACGTCCAGAGATTGCGCCCACAGGAAAGCTGCCAGCACTGAAAGCTCTAGCTGGTTTTCACTGTCCCTTGGAACTGCCTTCGCTGCCACACAGACATTCGTGCTCTGCTAAACCATTGCTTCGTAATGGGGCAACATTCTGTATCTCTCTCTTCTGGGGAAAATTCCTTCCTGACCCCAGAGCTGGCGATCGGCTATTCCCTGAGCATGTGAGCAAGACCTGCCTCCTCGTCCCACAGGCTGGTCACGCCTCCCAGGAGATGCCCAAGCCCTATTCTCCCTCAACCTGCAGCTACCTCCGGGGATTCCCAGAGTGGCCAAATGCCCCCGGCCCCATCGACCTTGGGGGCAAGAATCCCTCCCGCGCCTGGCAGGAGACCAGTGCGTGCTCCAAAGCACTGGGACCCCTGGGCAACATCTCTGCATCCCATTTCTTACGGCTGCTGCCACTGGCTCTGCAGGGCATGAGGACAGCGAGCTCTGCAGTGCTCCTCAAGAAGACACTCCCTTGCTCTTGCCACCACTTGCCAGCTGAAAAGGCCCGATAGCCTCGGGCACCGCCAGCTCTTGCTGGTTCTTCTCATCTCCAGCAGCCTCGTCCAGCCTCCGGTCTTCCTCCCTCAGCCCCCTCCAAGGCATTCTGCCGGCTCTTCAAGGACTTCCTGTCGGATGTCTGCGGGCTGCCCCCGGGCCAGCTCTGTGGCGACGGGAGGATGCCCCCTTTTATCCTGCCCCGGGGCATTGTGACTGCTGCGTTGCCGGGCGGTGGCACTGTGCCATGGGGGTGACCGCCCCCCCCTCCCCACCACCCCCCCCCGCCCCGCGCAGCCCCGCCCGCCGCCCCTCTGCCCAGCATCCTTTGGAGGAAGGCCTTTGGGGTGCTGGCCCCGAGGCAGTCCCTGTGCCCCGGGGGCCCGGGGGGCTCTCCCTTGTCCTTGCTGGCCACGCACTGGGCACAGCTGCTGAGCGTCCCTGACGCGTCCTCTGCCACTCGGCTCCCAAGGACAAACCTAGTGCTGTTACTCTTCTCTCAGGCTGCGGCAGAAACCAACCCTGCAGCCCGAAGACCACCCCCGTTAGCCGTCCCCTCTCTGCGCCAGAGCTAACGGCCACGAGCTCACGCAGCGAGGAGGACCAGGGACTTGACCTGGCTGAACACAAACCCTTTTCCGGGGGGCGCAACGGGGGTGACTTCAGCAGCCGCAGCCTGGGGGAAAGCCAAAGTGCAACCAGAGCCAGAGGTTGGGATGGACGGTGCCAAGAGACCACCACGGAAAGAACACAGGCTCTGAAAAACGGCGGAGCGGAGGTTACGCTGGTGTGCTGGAAAGGCTGCTCATTTTCAGACCTAGAACCTTTGGCTCCGTGCCCAAAGCACAGGCAGGCAAACGACGACTCTTCCAAACTGTCAAAACAGCCCATTGCTGCTAGCGCCCTCACATCCCCTTTTCCCACTGAAACCCAGCTGCGCAGTTGGCCCTGTTTAGACGGGATACAAAACTGCAGGCATTTAGGGAGGAGGAACGATCAGTTGCTGCTGATCATGCCGCTGTGGGTAAGGAGTTGGCTGGCCAGGTGGCCATCCGACACTAAAAGGCAAGTGCCTCTCTTTAAGAGTCCCGACGCGCCTGGAAGACCGCTGCCAAGAAGGACGCAGGATTTTGCCTTTTATAGGCCCGCCTGAAACCACCCGAGAACGTCGGTGTGGTGAAATTCTTGATGACGTTATTCCCATACAAAGGAACTTCATCGTTTGGGTTGTTTGACATTGATTAAAGCAACTACAACAAACACTCTTCTGGCACACACGTGGTAACTCGTTTGCAAAACAGGTGCGATTAGTGCAGAAAGCTGCCAGCGTCTGGCTATCCGTTCAAGAATCTCAACATTGTCATGCCAGCTCAGTGTGAAGAGACAACAGGCCCGCGCACGTGCCCAAACGTGGCTCTGGTGTGGCTCAGCGGGCTAGAGATTCCTGGCAAGGGAACTGGAGGCCAGAGACGAACCTCCACAGAACCTAACCCGTACCTCAACGGAACATTAAACTGTTCAAGTACTCGTGCAAATCATAGACAATCCAAAACGCCCTACACAGATGCCTGGAGGTGTTGCTATTACCATCACGTGAATGAGACGGTAGGTCCTGCCAGACCTACAGCCTGCAAAACCTGAAGACGATCAGCACACAGGCGCATACGTATCGATCTTGTTCTGTCCTCGCCAAAACTGCTGGCTGAGCTGCCATCAGCCTCACTGACGGACAGCAGGCAAGACTCTCTCATCTGGCTTAGCTCAGGTGCAGCTCCTAGGAAAAGAGCTCTTTCAGAAAAGTCAGGTCTGGTTATGTTGGGAAAGTGTTTCAAGGAAATGTTTTTAATACTCTAGATTGGTAGAGGATGGCATGGTAATACTCTAAGCATGGTAATCTCCCTCCAAGTCCTAGCTCTGCCACCGATAACCTGCTTGCTCATCAAAACCGATGCAATGTTATGCCTTGGAAATCTCTACCTTGCTTTCTCGGCACCAAAAGGGTGGCACTTCTTTCCGAGTGCAAGAGGAGTTACATAGGGTATACAGACAGCCCACGGAAAACTGAGAAATGAGTCTGTGATCACTTGCATCCACATTCCTTGGCATTCCAACACTCCTATCCCACTCCTTTCCTTGCCAGCAGTCAAGAAAGACAGCCTGCGCAACATGTACGAGATGCTGACTTGGCCAGTGTCCTGCTTTCGGCTGGGACAGAGTTAATTTTCTTCCTAGTAGCTGGTACAGTGCTGTGTTTTGGATTTAGGATGAGAAGAAAGTTGATAACACACTGATGTTGGAGTTGTTGCTAAGTAGTGTATACACCAGTCAAGGACTTTTCAGCTTCCCGTGCTCTGCCAGGTGCACAAGCAGCTGGGAGGGGGCACAGCCAAGATAGTTGCCCCAAACTGGCCAAAGGGCTATTCCATACCATATGGAGTCACACTGAGGATATAAACTGTGGGGAGTTGGCGGGGGTTCGAGTTAACCCTAGGGGTTCGGGTTAGGGTTAGGGGTTAGGGTTAGAGGTTAGGATTAGGGTTAGGGTTAGGGGTTTGGGTTAGGGCTAGGGTCATTAGGGTTAGCTTTAGGGGTTAGGGTCATTAGGGTTAGCTTTAGGGGTTAGGGTTAGGTTTAGGGTTAAATGGTTGCAAGCCTCTTTGCTGTGAGCAATACCTGTTCATTGCCCTGTGGATTTCTTTTTTTTTTGTTTTCCCCCTGGAGTCATTTTTAGAAATGCCTGAGCTGTTTCCCTTGGAAAAAGATCCCAAAACAAAAGAGCCAGAGAACAACAGGACTCTGTCAGAGCAAAGGTGCATGTGGCCCAATACTCTGTCTCCAAGGTGGCCAACCGTCAACGTCTAAAGGAGAGCATATGAGCAGTGCAGGTCGACTTCTGCCGGGGTCCTGGGGGTGCTCACAGGCCTCAAGGGCTGGGACCGGCCTCCCCTGGCATCCCCACCCACACCGTCTCCTGCCAAGGGCCCAGGGGACGTGGTGTCTCAGCTCTGCCTGGGGGCCTTCGGTTCCTGCCTGAGCAATGCTGTGGGTGCGCCCGTCTCTGCCCCTCTCTCCTGCATGGGCCTGGGACCTGCACTGCAGAGAGCTGCTCTCCTGGATGGACCCCTCAGACCTAGGTCATAGCTTGTCATGCAGAACTAGATGCAGAACAGAGCAGAACTATTCTATTCTGTTCTGTTCTAGGCTATTCTATTCTATTGCCTGCGCTCACCGGGAGTCGACTAACAGTGAGACTGTTACTTGCCTGAAATGCCAGGGGGAATTTCAGCTCCAAAAACACTTTCAAGGGCACAAATCAGAAAGATTCCAAGTGGAAGCAGGGGTTTATGTTGAGATTTTATTTTCTGTTCTCTCATTTTCTCTCCTTTGCTCTCATTGCCTGGTATGGGATGGGATTTTAGGGTGTTTTTCGGAATGCGTTTCAGAGCCGCTGCTCACAAGCAGTAACACAACGCGCAGGTGTAGCCAGGAGCAGGCTGATGCATTCTTCAGTTCAGCTTGCAAAAAGATCACTTTGCAGTGTGGCAAAGGCACGTCACAGAGCTACAGAAAGTAGCAGCGGGAAGAGAGGCCAAGCAGTGCCTGTTTCCTGAAGAGTGAAGACTTGAAGAACGAGGATCAGCACCAACCGCACACAAAAGACGACGAAGAAGAAGAGGTGTGTGGTAGCGTGGGGCGTTTTCCAAAGCAGGACACATGTCGATGACGAGCAGCCTTTTTGCCTTCCCAAACTTGCTGCGCTGTGCTTCTTGGCCAGGGATGCATGACAAGCACTCTCGTGCCTGCCCCGGCGCTTGTATCGCGAGCAGGGAGAGCTGCAAAGTGGCAGCTCCTGATGGTGCAGCAAGCCTGCAGCCCTGCCAAGCACGGGCTGTTTTGCACAAGCAAGAACCCCTGGGGAAACGGAGCCAAGGGAAGAGCAGAGCTCGCTCCCACTGCAAACTTGCAATGGGCAAGAGAGCCCCAGGCAGCCAGGGCGCAAGTGGCACCTTGGAGGCGCAAGAGCAGCAGGGCAAGAACCTCGCCGCAAGGGCCCCGAGGACCCTGACAAGGGGCTGTGCTCAGTGCTACAGAGGACAAGAAGCAACCCCCGGGGGCCACCCTGGCGGCCCACCCGGGAGTCTAGCAAGCTTCCTCCCCCCGGATGCGGGGCACGAGGGCCACCTTCGTGGAGCAGGAGCAGCAGGCACCTAGCCAAAACGGCCCAAAGAAGCCCTGGCAGGGGCCGTGTGCTCGGTGCTGCAGAGGAAGGCAAAAAACCCCCGGGGACACTTGCTAGCCCACCTTGGGGGGAAAAAAAAAGCCTTCCTCCCCCCAGCTGCAGGGCACGAGAGGCCATCTTCGTGGTGCATGAGCAGCAGGCAGTAACCTAGCCAAAAAGGACCAGAGGAGCCCTGCGCTGACTAGTGGTCATGCTCAATGCTGCAGAGGAAGGCAAAAAACCCCCGGGGACCAGTGCCAATCTGCCCCGGGGGAAAATTCCTTCCTGACCCCAGAGCTGGCGATCGGCTATTCCCTGAGCATGTGAGCAAGACCTGCCTCCTCGTCCCACAGGCTGGTCACGCCTCCCAGGAGATGCCCAAGCCCTATTCTCCCTCAACCTGCAGCCACCTCCGGGGCTTCCCAGAGTGGCCAAATGCCCCCGGCCCCATCGACCTTGGGGGCAAGAATCCCTCCCGCGCCTGGCAGGAGACCAGTGCGTGCTCCAAAGCACTGGGACCCCTGGGCAACATCTCTGCATCCCATTTCTTACGGCTGCTGCCACTGGCTCCGCAGGGCATGAGGACGGCGAGCTCTGCAGTGCTCCTCAAGAAGACACTCCCTTGCTCTTGCCACCACTTGCCAGCTGAAAAGGCCCGATAGCCTCGGGCACCGCCAGCTCTTGCTGGTTCTTCTCATCTCCAGCAGCCTCGTCCAGCCTCCGGTCTTCCTCCCTCAGCCCCCTCCAAGGCATTCTGCCGGCTCTTCAAGGACTTCCTCTCGGATGTCTGCGGGCTGCCCCCGGGCCAGCTCTGTGGCGACGGGAGGATGCCCCCTTTTATCCTGCCCCGGGGCATTGTGACTGCTGCGTTGCCGGGCGGTGGCACTGTGCCATGGGGGTGACCGCCCCCCCCCTCCCCGCACACACTCCCCACCCCCCCCCACCCCCCCCCCCCCCGCGCAGCCCCGCCCGCCGCCCCTCTGCCCAGCATCCTTTGGAGGAAGGCCTTTGGGGTGCTGGCCCCGAGGCAGTCCCTGTGCCCCGGGGGCCCGGGGGGCTCTCCCTTGTCCTTGCTGGCCACGCACTGGGCACAGCTGCTGAGCGTCCCTGACGCGTCCTCTGCCACTCGGCTCCCAAGGACAAACCTAGTGCTGTTACTCTTCTCTCAGGCTGCGGCAGAAACCAACCCTGCAGCCCGAAGACCACCCCCGTTAGCCGTCCCCTCTCTGCGCCAGAGCTAACGGCCACGAGCTCACGCAGCGAGGAGGACCAGGGACTTGACCTGGCTGAACACAAACCCTTTTCCGGGGGGCGCAACGGGGGTGACTTCAGCAGCCGCAGCCTGGGGGAAAGCCAAAGTGCAACCAGAGCCAGAGGTTGGGATGGACGGTGCCAAGAGACCACCACGGAAAGAACACAGGCTCTGAAAAAGGGCGGAGCGGAGGTGACACTGGTGTGCTGGAAAGGCTGCTCATTTTCAGACCTAGAACCTTTGGCTCCGTGCCCAAAGCACAGGCAGGCAAACGACGACTCTTCCAAACTGTCAAAACAGCCCATTGCTGCTAGCGCCCTCACATCCCCTTTTCCCACTGAAACCCAGCTGCGCAGTTGGCCCTGTTTAGACGGGATACAAAACTGCAGGCATTTAGGGAGGAGGAACGATCAGTTGCTGCTGATCATGCCGCTGTGGGTAAGGAGTTGGCTGGCCAGGTGGCCATCCGACACTAAAAGGCAAGTGCCTCTCTTTAAGAGTCCCGACGCGCCTGGAAGACCGCTGCCAAGAAGGACGCAGGATTTTGCCTTTTATAGGCCCGCCTGAAACCACCCGAGAACGTCGGTGTGGTGAAATTCTTGATGACGTTATTCCCATACAAAGGAACTTCATCGTTTGGGTTGTTTGACATTGATTAAAGCAACTACAACAAACACTCTTCTGGCACACACGTGGTAACTCGTTTGCAAAACAGGTGCGATTAGTGCAGAAAGCTGCCAGCGTCTGGCTATCCGTTCAAGAATCTCAACATTGTCATGCCAGCTCAGTGTGAAGAGACAACAGGCCCGCGCACGTGCCCAAACGTGGCTCTGGTGTGGCTCAGCGGGCTAGAGATTCCTGGCAAGGGAACTGGAGGCCAGAGACGAACCTCCACAGAACCTAACCCGTACCTCAACGGAACATTAAACTGTTCAAGTACTCGTGCAAATCATAGACAATCCAAAACGCCCTACACAGATGCCTGGAGGTGTTGCTATTACCATCACGTGAATGAGACGGTAGGTCCTGCCAGACCTACAGCCTGCAAAACCTGAAGACGATCAGCACACAGGCGCATACGTATCGATCTTGTTCTGTCCTCGCCAAAACTGCTGGCTGAGCTGCCATCAGCCTCACTGACGGACAGCAGGCAAGACTCTCTCATCTGGCTTAGCTCAGGTGCAGCTCCTAGGAAAAGAGCTCTTTCAGAAAAGTCAGGTCTGGTTATGTTGGGAAAGTGTTTCAAGGAAATGTTTTTAATACTCTAGATTGGTAGAGGATGGCATGGTAATACTCTAAGCATGGTAATCTCCCTCCAAGTCCTAGCTCTGCCACCGATAACCTGCTTGCTCATCAAAACCGATGCAATGTTATGCCTTGGAAATCTCTACCTTGCTTTCTCGGCACCAAAAGGGTGGCACTTCTTTCCGAGTGCAAGAGGAGTTACATAGGGTATACAGACAGCCCACGGAAAACTGAGAAATGAGTCTGTGATCACTTGCATCCACATTCCTTGGCATTCCAACACTCCTATCCCACTCCTTTCCTTGCCAGCAGTCAAGAAAGACAGCCTGCGCAACATGTACGAGATGCTGACTTGGCCAGTGTCCTGCTTTCGGCTGGGACAGAGTTAATTTTCTTCCTAGTAGCTGGTACAGTGCTGTGTTTTGGATTTAGGATGAGAAGAAAGTTGATAACACACTGATGTTGGAGTTGTTGCTAAGTAGTGTATACACCAGTCAAGGACTTTTCAGCTTCCCGTGCTCTGCCAGGTGCACAAGCAGCTGGGAGGGGGCACAGCCAAGATAGTTGCCCCAAACTGGCCAAAGGGCTATTCCATACCATATGGAGTCACACTGAGGATATAAACTGTGGGGAGTTGGCGGGGGTTCGAGTTAACCCTAGGGGTTCGGGTTAGGGTTAGGGGTTAGGGTTAGAGGTTAGGATTAGGGTTAGGGTTAGGGGTTTGGGTTAGGGCTAGGGTCATTAGGGTTAGCTTTAGGGGTTAGGGTCATTAGGGTTAGCTTTAGGGGTTAGGGTTAGGTTTAGGGTTAAATGGTTGCAAGCCTCTTTGCTGTGAGCAATACCTGTTCATTGCCCTGTGGATTTCTTTTTTTTTTGTTTTCCCCCTGGAGTCATTTTTAGAAATGCCTGAGCTGTTTCCCTTGGAAAAAGATCCCAAAACAAAAGAGCCAGAGAACAACAGGACTCTGTCAGAGCAAAGGTGCATGTGGCCCAATACTCTGTCTCCAAGGTGGCCAACCGTCAACGTCTAAAGGAGAGCATATGAGCAGTGCAGGTCGACTTCTGCCGGGGTCCTGGGGGTGCTCACAGGCCTCAAGGGCTGGGACCGGCCTCCCCTGGCATCCCCACCCACACCGTCTCCTGCCAAGGGCCCAGGGGACGTGGTGTCTCAGCTCTGCCTGGGGGCCTTCGGTTCCTGCCTGAGCAATGCTGTGGGTGCGCCCGTCTCTGCCCCTCTCTCCTGCATGGGCCTGGGACCTGCACTGCAGAGAGCTGCTCTCCTGGATGGACCCCTCAGACCTAGGTCATAGCTTGTCATGCAGAACTAGATGCAGAACAGAGCAGAACTATTCTATTCTGTTCTGTTCTAGGCTATTCTATTCTATTGCCTGCGCTCACCGGGAGTCGACTAACAGTGAGACTGTTACTTGCCTGAAATGCCAGGGGGAATTTCAGCTCCAAAAACACTTTCAAGGGCACAAATCAGAAAGATTCCAAGTGGAAGCAGGGGTTTATGTTGAGATTTTATTTTCTGTTCTCTCATTTTCTCTCCTTTGCTCTCATTGCCTGGTATGGGATGGGATTTTAGGGTGTTTTTCGGAATGCGTTTCAGAGCCGCTGCTCACAAGCAGTAACACAACGCGCAGGTGTAGCCAGGAGCAGGCTGATGCATTCTTCAGTTCAGCTTGCAAAAAGATCACTTTGCAGTGTGGCAAAGGCACGTCACAGAGCTACAGAAAGTAGCAGCGGGAAGAGAGGCCAAGCAGTGCCTGTTTCCTGAAGAGTGAAGACTTGAAGAACGAGGATCAGCACCAACCGCACACAAAAGACGACGAAGAAGAAGAGGTGTGTGGTAGCGTGGGGCGTTTTCCAAAGCAGGACACATGTCGATGACGAGCAGCCTTTTTGCCTTCCCAAACTTGCTGCGCTGTGCTTCTTGGCCAGGGATGCATGACAAGCACTCTCGTGCCTGCCCCGGCGCTTGTATCGCGAGCAGGGAGAGCTGCAAAGTGGCAGCTCCTGATGGTGCAGCAAGCCTGCAGCCCTGCCAAGCACGGGCTGTTTTGCACAAGCAAGAACCCCTGGGGAAACGGAGCCAAGGGAAGAGCAGAGCTCGCTCCCACTGCAAACTTGCAATGGGCAAGAGAGCCCCAGGCAGCCAGGGCGCAAGTGGCACCTTGGAGGCGCAAGAGCAGCAGGGCAAGAACCTCGCCGCAAGGGCCCCGAGGACCCTGACAAGGGGCTGTGCTCAGTGCTACAGAGGACAAGAAGCAACCCCCGGGGGCCACCCTGGCGGCCCACCCGGGAGTCTAGCAAGCTTCCTCCCCCCGGATGCGGGGCACGAGGGCCACCTTCGTGGAGCAGGAGCAGCAGGCACCTAGCCAAAACGGCCCAAAGAAGCCCTGGCAGGGGCCGTGTGCTCGGTGCTGCAGAGGAAGGCAAAAAACCCCCGGGGACACTTGCTAGCCCACCTTGGGGGGAAAAAAAAAGCCTTCCTCCCCCCAGCTGCAGGGCACGAGAGGCCATCTTCGTGGTGCATGAGCAGCAGGCAGTAACCTAGCCAAAAAGGACCAGAGGAGCCCTGCGCTGACTAGTGGTCATGCTCAATGCTGCAGAGGAAGGCAAAAAACCCCCGGGGACCAGTGCCAATCTGCCCCGGGGGAAAATTCCTTCCTGACCCCAGAGCTGGCGATCGGCTATTCCCTGAGCATGTGAGCAAGACCTGCCTCCTCGTCCCACAGGCTGGTCACGCCTCCCAGGAGATGCCCAAGCCCTATTCTCCCTCAACCTGCAGCCACCTCCGGGGCTTCCCAGAGTGGCCAAATGCCCCCGGCCCCATCGACCTTGGGGGCAAGAATCCCTCCCGCGCCTGGCAGGAGACCAGTGCGTGCTCCAAAGCACTGGGACCCCTGGGCAACATCTCTGCATCCCATTTCTTACGGCTGCTGCCACTGGCTCCGCAGGGCATGAGGACGGCGAGCTCTGCAGTGCTCCTCAAGAAGACACTCCCTTGCTCTTGCCACCACTTGCCAGCTGAAAAGGCCCGATAGCCTCGGGCACCGCCAGCTCTTGCTGGTTCTTCTCATCTCCAGCAGCCTCGTCCAGCCTCCGGTCTTCCTCCCTCAGCCCCCTCCAAGGCATTCTGCCGGCTCTTCAAGGACTTCCTCTCGGATGTCTGCGGGCTGCCCCCGGGCCAGCTCTGTGGCGACGGGAGGATGCCCCCTTTTATCCTGCCCCGGGGCATTGTGACTGCTGCGTTGCCGGGCGGTGGCACTGTGCCATGGGGGTGACCGCCCCCCCCCTCCCCGCACACACTCCCCACCCCCCCCCACCCCCCCCCCCCCCGCGCAGCCCCGCCCGCCGCCCCTCTGCCCAGCATCCTTTGGAGGAAGGCCTTTGGGGTGCTGGCCCCGAGGCAGTCCCTGTGCCCCGGGGGCCCGGGGGGCTCTCCCTTGTCCTTGCTGGCCACGCACTGGGCACAGCTGCTGAGCGTCCCTGACGCGTCCTCTGCCACTCGGCTCCCAAGGACAAACCTAGTGCTGTTACTCTTCTCTCAGGCTGCGGCAGAAACCAACCCTGCAGCCCGAAGACCACCCCCGTTAGCCGTCCCCTCTCTGCGCCAGAGCTAACGGCCACGAGCTCACGCAGCGAGGAGGACCAGGGACTTGACCTGGCTGAACACAAACCCTTTTCCGGGGGGCGCAACGGGGGTGACTTCAGCAGCCGCAGCCTGGGGGAAAGCCAAAGTGCAACCAGAGCCAGAGGTTGGGATGGACGGTGCCAAGAGACCACCACGGAAAGAACACAGGCTCTGAAAAAGGGCGGAGCGGAGGTGACACTGGTGTGCTGGAAAGGCTGCTCATTTTCAGACCTAGAACCTTTGGCTCCGTGCCCAAAGCACAGGCAGGCAAACGACGACTCTTCCAAACTGTCAAAACAGCCCATTGCTGCTAGCGCCCTCACATCCCCTTTTCCCACTGAAACCCAGCTGCGCAGTTGGCCCTGTTTAGACGGGATACAAAACTGCAGGCATTTAGGGAGGAGGAACGATCAGTTGCTGCTGATCATGCCGCTGTGGGTAAGGAGTTGGCTGGCCAGGTGGCCATCCGACACTAAAAGGCAAGTGCCTCTCTTTAAGAGTCCCGACGCGCCTGGAAGACCGCTGCCAAGAAGGACGCAGGATTTTGCCTTTTATAGGCCCGCCTGAAACCACCCGAGAACGTCGGTGTGGTGAAATTCTTGATGACGTTATTCCCATACAAAGGAACTTCATCGTTTGGGTTGTTTGACATTGATTAAAGCAACTACAACAAACACTCTTCTGGCACACACGTGGTAACTCGTTTGCAAAACAGGTGCGATTAGTGCAGAAAGCTGCCAGCGTCTGGCTATCCGTTCAAGAATCTCAACATTGTCATGCCAGCTCAGTGTGAAGAGACAACAGGCCCGCGCACGTGCCCAAACGTGGCTCTGGTGTGGCTCAGCGGGCTAGAGATTCCTGGCAAGGGAACTGGAGGCCAGAGACGAACCTCCACAGAACCTAACCCGTACCTCAACGGAACATTAAACTGTTCAAGTACTCGTGCAAATCATAGACAATCCAAAACGCCCTACACAGATGCCTGGAGGTGTTGCTATTACCATCACGTGAATGAGACGGTAGGTCCTGCCAGACCTACAGCCTGCAAAACCTGAAGACGATCAGCACACAGGCGCATACGTATCGATCTTGTTCTGTCCTCGCCAAAACTGCTGGCTGAGCTGCCATCAGCCTCACTGACGGACAGCAGGCAAGACTCTCTCATCTGGCTTAGCTCAGGTGCAGCTCCTAGGAAAAGAGCTCTTTCAGAAAAGTCAGGTCTGGTTATGTTGGGAAAGTGTTTCAAGGAAATGTTTTTCATACTCTAGATTGGTAGAGGATGGCATGGTAATACTCTAAGCATGGTAATCTCCCTCCAAGTCCTAGCTCTGCCACCGATAACCTGCTTGCTCATCAAAACCGATGCAATGTTATGCCTTGGAAATCTCTACCTTGCTTTCTCGGCACCAAAAGGGTGGCACTTCTTTCCGAGTGCAAGAGGAGTTACATAGGGTATACAGACAGCCCACGGAAAACTGAGAAATGAGTCTGTGATCACTTGCATCCACATTCCTTGGCATTCCAACACTCCTATCCCACTCCTTTCCTTGCCAGCAGTCAAGAAAGACAGCCTGCGCAACATGTACGAGATGCTGACTTGGCCAGTGTCCTGCTTTCGGCTGGGACAGAGTTAATTTTCTTCCTAGTAGCTGGTACAGTGCTGTGTTTTGGATTTAGGATGAGAAGAAAGTTGATAACACACTGATGTTGGAGTTGTTGCTAAGTAGTGTATACACCAGTCAAGGACTTTTCAGCTTCCCGTGCTCTGCCAGGTGCACAAGCAGCTGGGAGGGGGCACAGCCAAGATAGTTGCCCCAAACTGGCCAAAGGGCTATTCCATACCATATGGAGTCACACTGAGGATATAAACTGTGGGGAGTTGGCGGGGGTTCGAGTTAACCCTAGGGGTTCGGGTTAGGGTTAGGGGTTAGGGTTAGAGGTTAGGATTAGGGTTAGGGTTAGGGGTTTGGGTTAGGGCTAGGGTCATTAGGGTTAGCTTTAGGGGTTAGGGTCATTAGGGTTAGCTTTAGGGGTTAGGGTTAGGTTTAGGGTTAAATGGTTGCAAGCCTCTTTGCTGTGAGCAATACCTGTTCATTGCCCTGTGGATTTCTTTTTTTTTTTGTTTTCCCCCTGGAGTCATTTTAGAAATGCCTGAGCTGTTTCCCTTGGAAAAAGATCCCAAAACAAAAGAGCCAGAGAACAACAGGACTCTGTCAGAGCAAAGGTGCATGTGGCCCAATACTCTGTCTCCAAGGTGGCCAACCGTCAACGTCTAAAGGAGAGCATATGAGCAGTGCAGGTCGACTTCTGCCGGGGTCCTGGGGGTGCTCACAGGCCTCAAGGGCTGGGACCGGCCTCCCCTGGCATCCCCACCCACACCGTCTCCTGCCAAGGGCCCAGGGGACGTGGTGTCTCAGCTCTGCCTGGGGGCCTTCGGTTCCTGCCTGAGCAATGCTGTGGGTGCGCCCGTCTCTGCCCCTCTCTCCTGCATGGGCCTGGGACCTGCACTGCAGAGAGCTGCTCTCCTGGATGGACCCCTCAGACCTAGGTCATAGCTTGTCATGCAGAACTAGATGCAGAACAGAGCAGAACTATTCTATTCTGTTCTGTTCTAGGCTATTCTATTCTATTGCCTGCGCTCACCGGGAGTCGACTAACAGTGAGACTGTTACTTGCCTGAAATGCCAGGGGGAATTTCAGCTCCAAAAACACTTTCAAGGGCACAAATCAGAAAGATTCCAAGTGGAAGCAGGGGTTTATGTTGAGATTTTATTTCCTGTTCTCTCATTTTCTCTCCTTTGCTCTCATTGCCTGGTATGGGATGGGATTTTAGGGTGTTTTTCGGAATGCGTTTCAGAGCCGCTGCTCACAAGCAGTAACACAACGCGCAGGTGTAGCCAGGAGCAGGCTGATGCATTCTTCAGTTCAGCTTGCAAAAAGATCACTTTGCAGTGTGGCAAAGGCACGTCACAGAGCTACAGAAAGTAGCAGCGGGAAGAGAGGCCAAGCAGTGCCTGTTTCCTGAAGAGTGAAGACTTGAAGAACGAGGATCAGCACCAACCGCACACAAAAGACGACGAAGAAGAAGAGGTGTGTGGTAGCGTGGGGCGTTTTCCAAAGCAGGACACATGTCGATGACGAGCAGCCTTTTTGCCTTCCCAAACTTGCTGCGCTGTGCTTCTTGGCCAGGGATGCATGACAAGCACTCTCGTGCCTGCCCCGGCGCTTGTATCGCGTGCAGGGAGAGCTGCAAAGTGGCAGCTCCTGATGGTGCAGCAAGCCTGCAGCCCTGCCAAGCACGGGCTGTTTTGCACAAGCAAGAACCCCTGGGGAAACGGAGCCAAGGGAAGAGCAGAGCTCGCTCCCACTGCAAACTTGCAATGGGCAAGAGAGCCCCAGGCAGCCAGGGCGCAAGTGGCACCTTGGAGGCGCAAGAGCAGCAGGGCAAGAACCTCGCCGCAAGGGCCCCGAGGACCCTGACAAGGGGCTGTGCTCAGTGCTACAGAGGACAAGAAGCAACCCCCGGGGGCCACCCTGGCGGCCCACCCGGGAGTCTAGCAAGCTTCCTCCCCCCGGATGCGGGGCACGAGGGCCACCTTCGTGGAGCAGGAGCAGCAGGCACCTAGCCAAAACGGCCCAAAGAAGCCCTGGCAGGGGCCGTGTGCTCGGTGCTGCAGAGGAAGGCAAAAAACCCCCGGGGACACTTGCTAGCCCACCTTGGGGGAAAAAAAAAAGCCTTCCTCCCCCCAGCTGCAGGGCACGAGAGGCCATCTTCGTGGTGCATGAGCAGCAGGCAGTAACCTAGCCAAAAAGGACCAGAGGAGCCCTGCGCTGACTAGTGGTCATGCTCAATGCTGCAGAGGAAGGCAAAAAACCCCCGGGGACCAGTGCCAATCTGCCCCGGGGGAAAATTCCTTCCTGACCCCAGAGCTGGCGATCGGCTATTCCCTGAGCATGTGAGCAAGACCTGCCTCCTCGTCCCACAGGCTGGTCACGCCTCCCAGGAGATGCCCAAGCCCTATTCTCCCTCAACCTGCAGCCACCTCCGGGGCTTCCCAGAGTGGCCAAATGCCCCCGGCCCCATCGACCTTGGGGGCAAGAATCCCTCCCGCGCCTGGCAGGAGACCAGTGCGTGCTCCAAAGCACTGGGACCCCTGGGCAACATCTCTGCATCCCATTTCTTACGGCTGCTGCCACTGGCTCCGCAGGGCATGAGGACGGCGAGCTCTGCAGTGCTCCTCAAGAAGACACTCCCTTGCTCTTGCCACCACTTGCCAGCTGAAAAGGCCCGATAGCCTCGGGCACCGCCAGCTCTTGCTGGTTCTTCTCATCTCCAGCAGCCTCGTCCAGCCTCCGGTCTTCCTCCCTCAGCCCCCTCCAAGGCATTCTGCCGGCTCTTCAAGGACTTCCTCTCGGATGTCTGCGGGCTGCCCCCGGGCCAGCTCTGTGGCGACGGGAGGATGCCCCCTTTTATCCTGCCCCGGGGCATTGTGACTGCTGCGTTGCCGGGCGGTGGCACTGTGCCATGGGGGTGACCGCCCCCCCCCTCCCCGCACACACTCCCCACCCCCGCCCCCCCCGCGCAGCCCCGCCCGCCGCCCCTCTGCCCAGCATCCTTTGGAGGAAGGCCTTTGGGGTGCTGGCCCCGAGGCAGTCCCTGTGCCCCGGGGGCCCGGGGGGCTCTCCCTTGTCCTTGCTGGCCACGCACTGGGCACAGCTGCTGAGCGTCCCTGACGCGTCCTCTGCCACTCGGCTCCCAAGGACAAACCTAGTGCTGTTACTCTTCTCTCAGGCTGCGGCAGAAACCAACCCTGCAGCCCGAAGACCACCCCCGTTAGCCGTCCCCTCTCTGCGCCAGAGCTAACGGCCACGAGCTCACGCAGCGAGGAGGACCAGGGACTTGACCTGGCTGAACACAAACCCTTTTCCGGGGGGCGCAACGGGGGTGACTTCAGCAGCCGCAGCCTGGGGGAAAGCCAAAGTGCAACCAGAGCCAGAGGTTGGGATGGACGGTGCCAAGAGACCACCACGGAAAGAACACAGGCTCTGAAAAAGGGCGGAGCGGAGGTGACACTGGTGTGCTGGAAAGGCTGCTCATTTTCAGACCTAGAACCTTTGGCTCCGTGCCCAAAGCACAGGCAGGCAAACGACGACTCTTCCAAACTGTCAAAACAGCCCATTGCTGCTAGCGCCCTCACATCCCCTTTTCCCACTGAAACCCAGCTGCGCAGTTGGCCCTGTTTAGACGGGATACAAAACTGCAGGCATTTAGGGAGGAGGAACGATCAGTTGCTGCTGATCATGCCGCTGTGGGTAAGGAGTTGGCTGGCCAGGTGGCCATCCGACACTAAAAGGCAAGTGCCTCTCTTTAAGAGTCCCGACGCGCCTGGAAGACCGCTGCCAAGAAGGACGCAGGATTTTGCCTTTTATAGGCCCGCCTGAAACCACCCGAGAACGTCGGTGTGGTGAAATTCTTGATGACGTTATTCCCATACAAAGGAACTTCATCGTTTGGGTTGTTTGACATTGATTAAAGCAACTACAACAAACACTCTTCTGGCACACACGTGGTAACTCGTTTGCAAAACAGGTGCGATTAGTGCAGAAAGCTGCCAGCGTCTGGCTATCCGTTCAAGAATCTCAACATTGTCATGCCAGCTCAGTGTGAAGAGACAACAGGCCCGCGCACGTGCCCAAACGTGGCTCTGGTGTGGCTCAGCGGGCTAGAGATTCCTGGCAAGGGAACTGGAGGCCAGAGACGAACCTCCACAGAACCTAACCCGTACCTCAACGGAACATTAAACTGTTCAAGTACTCGTGCAAATCATAGACAATCCAAAACGCCCTACACAGATGCCTGGAGGTGTTGCTATTACCATCACGTGAATGAGACGGTAGGTCCTGCCAGACCTACAGCCTGCAAAACCTGAAGACGATCAGCACACAGGCGCATACGTATCGATCTTGTTCTGTCCTCGCCAAAACTGCTGGCTGAGCTGCCATCAGCCTCACTGACGGACAGCAGGCAAGACTCTCTCATCTGGCTTAGCTCAGGTGCAGCTCCTAGGAAAAGAGCTCTTTCAGAAAAGTCAGGTCTGGTTATGTTGGGAAAGTGTTTCAAGGAAATGTTTTTCATACTCTAGATTGGTAGAGGATGGCATGGTAATACTCTAAGCATGGTAATCTCCCTCCAAGTCCTAGCTCTGCCACCGATAACCTGCTTGCTCATCAAAACCGATGCAATGTTATGCCTTGGAAATCTCTACCTTGCTTTCTCGGCACCAAAAGGGTGGCACTTCTTTCCGAGTGCAAGAGGAGTTACATAGGGTATACAGACAGCCCACGGAAAACTGAGAAATGAGTCTGTGATCACTTGCATCCACATTCCTTGGCATTCCAACACTCCTATCCCACTCCTTTCCTTGCCAGCAGTCAAGAAAGACAGCCTGCGCAACATGTACGAGATGCTGACTTGGCCAGTGTCCTGCTTTCGGCTGGGACAGAGTTAATTTTCTTCCTAGTAGCTGGTACAGTGCTGTGTTTTGGATTTAGGATGAGAAGAAAGTTGATAACACACTGATGTTGGAGTTGTTGCTAAGTAGTGTATACACCAGTCAAGGACTTTTCAGCTTCCCGTGCTCTGCCAGGTGCACAAGCAGCTGGGAGGGGGCACAGCCAAGATAGTGGCCCCAAACTGGCCAAAGGGCTATTCCATACCATATGGAGTCACACTGAGGATATAAACTGTGGGGAGTTGGCGGGGGTTCGAGTTAACCCTAGGGGTTCGGGTTAGGGTTAGGGGTTAGGGTTAGAGGTTAGGATTAGGGTTAGGGTTAGGGGTTTGGGTTAGGGCTAGGGTCATTAGGGTTAGCTTTAGGGGTTAGGGTCATTAGGGTTAGCTTTAGGGGTTAGGGTTAGGTTTAGGGTTAAATGGTTGCAAGCCTCTTTGCTGTGAGCAATACCTGTTCATTGCCCTGTGGATTTCTTTTTTTTTTTGTTTTCCCCCTGGAGTCACTTTTAGAAATGCCTGAGCTGTTTCCCTTGGAAAAAGATCCCAAAACAAAAGAGCCAGAGAACAACAGGACTCTGTCAGAGCAAAGGTGCATGTGGCCCAATACTCTGTCTCCAAGGTGGCCAACCGTCAACGTCTAAAGGAGAGCATATGAGCAGTGCAGGTCGACTTCTGCCGGGGTCCTGGGGGTGCTCACAGGCCTCAAGGGCTGGGACCGGCCTCCCCTGGCATCCCCACCCACACCGTCTCCTGCCAAGGGCCCAGGGGACGTGGTGTCTCAGCTCTGCCTGGGGGCCTTCGGTTCCTGCCTGAGCAATGCTGTGGGTGCGCCCGTCTCTGCCCCTCTCTCCTGCATGGGCCTGGGACCTGCACTGCAGAGAGCTGCTCTCCTGGATGGACCCCTCAGACCTAGGTCATAGCTTGTCATGCAGAACTAGATGCAGAACAGAGCAGAACTATTCTATTCTGTTCTGTTCTAGGCTATTCTATTCTATTGCCTGCGCTCACCGGGAGTCGACTAACAGTGAGACTGTTACTTGCCTGAAATGCCAGGGGGAATTTCAGCTCCAAAAACACTTTCAAGGGCACAAATCAGAAAGATTCCAAGTGGAAGCAGGGGTTTATGTTGAGATTTTATTTTCTGTTCTCTCATTTTCTCTCCTTTGCTCTCATTGCCTGGTATGGGATGGGATTTTAGGGTGTTTTTCGGAATGCGTTTCAGAGCCGCTGCTCACAAGCAGTAACACAACGCGCAGGTGTAGCCAGGAGCAGGCTGATGCATTCTTCAGTTCAGCTTGCAAAAAGATCACTTTGCAGTGTGGCAAAGGCACGTCACAGAGCTACAGAAAGTAGCAGCGGGAAGAGAGGCCAAGCAGTGCCTGTTTCCTGAAGAGTGAAGACTTGAAGAACGAGGATCAGCACCAACCGCACACAAAAGACGACGAAGAAGAAGAGGTGTGTGGTAGCGTGGGGCGTTTTCCAAAGCAGGACACATGTCGATGACGAGCAGCCTTTTTGCCTTCCCAAACTTGCTGCGCTGTGCTTCTTGGCCAGGGATGCATGACAAGCACTCTCGTGCCTGCCCCGGCGCTTGTATCGCGTGCAGGGAGAGCTGCAAAGTGGCAGCTCCTGATGGTGCAGCAAGCCTGCAGCCCTGCCAAGCACGGGCTGTTTTGCACAAGCAAGAACCCCTGGGGAAACGGAGCCAAGGGAAGAGCAGAGCTCGCTCCCACTGCAAACTTGCAATGGGCAAGAGAGCCCCAGGCAGCCAGGGCGCAAGTGGCACCTTGGAGGCGCAAGAGCAGCAGGGCAAGAACCTCGCCGCAAGGGCCCCGAGGACCCTGACAAGGGGCTGTGCTCAGTGCTACAGAGGACAAGAAGCAACCCCCGGGGGCCACCCTGGCGGCCCACCCGGGAGTCTAGCAAGCTTCCTCCCCCCGGATGCGGGGCACGAGGGCCACCTTCGTGGAGCAGGAGCAGCAGGCACCTAGCCAAAACGGCCCAAAGAAGCCCTGGCAGGGGCCGTGTGCTCGGTGCTGCAGAGGAAGGCAAAAAACCCCCGGGGACACTTGCTAGCCCACCTTGGGGGAAAAAAAAAAGCCTTCCTCCCCCCAGCTGCAGGGCACGAGAGGCCATCTTCGTGGTGCATGAGCAGCAGGCAGTAACCTAGCCAAAAAGGACCAGAGGAGCCCTGCGCTGACTAGTGGTCATGCTCAATGCTGCAGAGGAAGGCAAAAAACCCCCGGGGACCAGTGCCAATCTGCCCCGGGGGAAAATTCCTTCCTGACCCCAGAGCTGGCGATCGGCTATTCCCTGAGCACGTGAGCAAGACCTGCCTCCTCGTCCCACAGGCTGGTCACGCCTCCCAGGAGATGCCCAAGCCCTATTCTCCCTCAACCTGCAGCCACCTCCGGGGCTTCCCAGAGTGGCCAAATGCCCCCGGCCCCATCGACCTTGGGGGCAAGAATCCCTCCCGCGCCTGGCAGGAGACCGGTGCGTGCTCCAAAGCACTGGGACCCCTGGGCAACATCTCTGCATCCCATTTCTTACGGCTGCTGCCACTGGCTCCGCAGGGCATGAGGACGGCGAGCTCTGCAGTGCTCCTCAAGAAGACACTCCCTTGCTCTTGCCACCACTTGCCAGCTGAAAAGGCCCGATAGCCTCGGGCACCGCCAGCTCTTGCTGGTTCTTCTCATCTCCAGCAGCCTCGTCCAGCCTCCGGTCTTCCTCCCTCAGCCCCCTCCAAGGCATTCTGCCGGCTCTTCAAGGACTTCCTCTCGGATGTCTGCGGGCTGCCCCCGGGCCAGCTCTGTGGCGACGGGAGGATGCCCCCTTTTATCCTGCCCCGGGGCATTGTGACTGCTGCGTTGCCGGGCGGTGGCACTGTGCCATGGGGGTGACCGCCCCCCCCCTCCCCGCACACACTCCCCCCCCCCGCCCCCCCCGCGCAGCCCCGCCCGCCGCCCCTCTGCCCAGCATCCTTTGGAGGAAGGCCTTTGGGGTGCTGGCCCCGAGGCAGTCCCTGTGCCCCGGGGGCCCGGGGGGCTCTCCCTTGTCCTTGCTGGCCACGCACTGGGCACAGCTGCTGAGCGTCCCTGACGCGTCCTCTGCCACTCGGCTCCCAAGGACAAACCTAGTGCTGTTACTCTTCTCTCAGGCTGCGGCAGAAACCAACCCTGCAGCCCGAAGACCACCCCCGTTAGCCGTCCCCTCTCTGCGCCAGAGCTAACGGCCACGAGCTCACGCAGCGAGGAGGACCAGGGACTTGACCTGGCTGAACACAAACCCTTTTCCGGGGGGCGCAACGGGGGTGACTTCAGCAGCCGCAGCCTGGGGGAAAGCCAAAGTGCAACCAGAGCCAGAGGTTGGGATGGACGGTGCCAAGAGACCACCACGGAAAGAACACAGGCTCTGAAAAAGGGCGGAGCGGAGGTGACACTGGTGTGCTGGAAAGGCTGCTCATTTTCAGACCTAGAACCTTTGGCTCCGTGCCCAAAGCACAGGCAGGCAAACGACGACTCTTCCAAACTGTCAAAACAGCCCATTGCTGCTAGCGCCCTCACATCCCCTTTTCCCACTGAAACCCAGCTGCGCAGTTGGCCCTGTTTAGACGGGATACAAAACTGCAGGCATTTAGGGAGGAGGAACGATCAGTTGCTGCTGATCATGCCGCTGTGGGTAAGGAGTTGGCTGGCCAGGTGGCCATCCGACACTAAAAGGCAAGTGCCTCTCTTTAAGAGTCCCGACGCGCCTGGAAGACCGCTGCCAAGAAGGACGCAGGATTTTGCCTTTTATAGGCCCGCCTGAAACCACCCGAGAACGTCGGTGTGGTGAAATTCTTGATGACGTTATTCCCATACAAAGGAACTTCATCGTTTGGGTTGTTTGACATTGATTAAAGCAACTACAACAAACACTCTTCTGGCACACACGTGGTAACTCGTTTGCAAAACAGGTGCGATTAGTGCAGAAAGCTGCCAGCGTCTGGCTATCCGTTCAAGAATCTCAACATTGTCATGCCAGCTCAGTGTGAAGAGACAACAGGCCCGCGCACGTGCCCAAACGTGGCTCTGGTGTGGCTCAGCAGGCTAGAGATTCCTGGCAAGGGAACTGGAGGCCAGAGACGAACCTCCACAGAACCTAACCCGTACCTCAACGGAACATTAAACTGTTCAAGTACTCGTGCAAATCATAGACAATCCAAAACGCCCTACACAGATGCCTGGAGGTGTTGCTATTACCATCACGTGAATGAGACGGTAGGTCCTGCCAGACCTACAGCCTGCAAAACCTGAAGACGATCAGCACACAGGCGCATACGTATCGATCTTGTTCTGTCCTCGCCAAAACTGCTGGCTGAGCTGCCATCAGCCTCACTGACGGACAGCAGGCAAGACTCTCTCATCTGGCTTAGCTCAGGTGCAGCTCCTAGGAAAAGAGCTCTTTCAGAAAAGTCAGGTCTGGTTATGTTGGGAAAGTGTTTCAAGGAAATGTTTTTCATACTCTAGATTGGTAGAGGATGGCATGGTAATACTCTAAGCATGGTAATCTCCCTCCAAGTCCTAGCTCTGCCACCGATAACCTGCTTGCTCATCAAAACCGATGCAATGTTATGCCTTGGAAATCTCTACCTTGCTTTCTCGGCACCAAAAGGGTGGCACTTCTTTCCGAGTGCAAGAGGAGTTACATAGGGTATACAGACAGCCCACGGAAAACTGAGAAATGAGTCTGTGATCACTTGCATCCACATTCCTTGGCATTCCAACACTCCTATCCCACTCCTTTCCTTGCCAGCAGTCAAGAAAGACAGCCTGCGCAACATGTACGAGATGCTGACTTGGCCAGTGTCCTGCTTTCGGCTGGGACAGAGTTAATTTTCTTCCTAGTAGCTGGTACAGTGCTGTGTTTTGGATTTAGGATGAGAAGAAAGTTGATAACACACTGATGTTGGAGTTGTTGCTAAGTAGTGTATACACCAGTCAAGGACTTTTCAGCTTCCCGTGCTCTGCCAGGTGCACAAGCAGCTGGGAGGGGGCACAGCCAAGATAGTGGCCCCAAACTGGCCAAAGGGCTATTCCATACCATATGGAGTCACACTGAGGATATAAACTGTGGGGAGTTGGCGGGGGTTCGAGTTAACCCTAGGGGTTCGGGTTAGGGTTAGGGGTTAGGGTTAGAGGTTAGGATTAGGGTTAGGGTTAGGGGTTTGGGTTAGGGCTAGGGTCATTAGGGTTAGCTTTAGGGGTTAGGGTCATTAGGGTTAGCTTTAGGGGTTAGGGTTAGGTTTAGGGTTAAATGGTTGCAAGCCTCTTTGCTGTGAGCAATACCTGTTCATTGCCCTGTGGATTTCTTTTTTTTTTTGTTTTCCCCCTGGAGTCACTTTTAGAAATGCCTGAGCTGTTTCCCTTGGAAAAAGATCCCAAAACAAAAGAGCCAGAGAACAACAGGACTCTGTCAGAGCAAAGGTGCATGTGGCCCAATACTCTGTCTCCAAGGTGGCCAACCGTCAACGTCTAAAGGAGAGCATATGAGCAGTGCAGGTCGACTTCTGCCGGGGTCCTGGGGGTGCTCACAGGCCTCAAGGGCTGGGACCGGCCTCCCCTGGCATCCCCACCCACACCGTCTCCTGCCAAGGGCCCAGGGGACGTGGTGTCTCAGCTCTGCCTGGGGGCCTTCGGTTCCTGCCTGAGCAATGCTGTGGGTGCGCCCGTCTCTGCCCCTCTCTCCTGCATGGGCCTGGGACCTGCACTGCAGAGAGCTGCTCTCCTGGATGGACCCCTCAGACCTAGGTCATAGCTTGTCATGCAGAACTAGATGCAGAACAGAGCAGAACTATTCTATTCTGTTCTGTTCTAGGCTATTCTATTCTATTGCCTGCGCTCACCGGGAGTCGACTAACAGTGAGACTGTTACTTGCCTGAAATGCCAGGGGGAATTTCAGCTCCAAAAACACTTTCAAGGGCACAAATCAGAAAGATTCCAAGTGGAAGCAGGGGTTTATGTTGAGATTTTATTTTCTGTTCTCTCATTTTCTCTCCTTTGCTCTCATTGCCTGGTATGGGATGGGATTTTAGGGTGTTTTTCGGAATGCGTTTCAGAGCCGCTGCTCACAAGCAGTAACACAACGCGCA